>NW_025872504.1:17847-49751 GCF_002878395.1 Capsicum annuum
TTATATGGGAGGAAGTGTAGATAACCCATAGGTTGGTTCGAGGTGGGTGAAGCGTCTGTGAGTGGTCCTGATTCGGTATTTGAGGCTATGGAAAAAGTTAAGTTGATTAGAGAAAGGTTAAAAATAGTGTAGAGTCGTCAGAAGTCATATGAGGATGTTAGAAAGAGAGACCTTGAGTTTGAAGTTGGTGACCTAGTGTATCTGAAAATTTCACCCATGAAGGGGGTGAAGAGATTTGGAAAGAAGGGGAAGCTTAGTCCCCGTTATATTGGTCCTTACCAAATTCTTAGCCGTATTGGTAAGGTAGCTTATGTGGTCGATTTGCCTTCTGAGTTGTCCTCTGTTCATCTAATATTTCATGTCTCTGTGCTTAGAAAGCATATTAGCGATGCTGTGGTAGTGGATTCCTCTGTGAGTGCTGACATTCAAGAAAATCTTTCTTTTGATGAGATTCCTGTTGAGATTCTTGATTTCAGTGTCTGAAGACAAAGGAACAAAGAAGTTCCCTTGGTCAAGGTGTTGTGGCGAAACCAATCTATTGAGGGTGCAACTTGGGAAGCTGAGACGGATATGTGATCCAAGTACCCGCACCTATTTTCCGCGAACTCCAATTAACCCGAAGGTACTGTTCTTTCCTAAATCATGCACTTTTGATAAAAGTTGTAGCAATTCAGCTGTCATTTATTATGTGTTCAGCTGTAGTTTCTTGAATTTATGCATGCTATGTTGCATTCGGAGTGAGAAACGATGTGGTGATGAGTCTAACGAATGGTTTCAGCTGTATGCTCCATTACCTATCTAATCTTGGCATGTATAGCGTCATTCGAGGATGAATGTTTCCAAGGGAGAGTTGATGTAATACCTCGGAAAATTTTTCGTTGAAATTTTGTGCGTAAACGTGTTGGATTCTATCTTCTAGAATGAACTATAATTTTTTCGTGTGGCATGTCTTAGATTATGACCCACCATTGCATAGATTATCAAATAAGATTTCCAACGATATGTGGATCATCCAAAACGGACACCCGAGCAACGAGTTATGAACATTCCGATCGAACCGTGAATAGTAGTGAACAGTAAAATATACAGGAAAAAGTACTGAGGCCTAGCGTATTTTTGCTCCAACTTTAAACGATCATAACTTCTTGTACATAATTATCTAGGTAATCTACTATATATCAACAGAAATCTCTATGAGTCCTCTTTCCAATGAAATTAGTTTCATCTAATTTATCAATTGGAGCAAAAAGTTATGATCAATCTACTTTAGCCTATCAAAAGTGATTTTTCGGGTCAACTTCAAATGATCATAACTCCTCGTACACAATGATCTGGGTGAGATACTATATATCAACGGAAAGATATGAGAGTCCTATTTCTAATGAAATTGGTTTCCTCCAATTTGGATATCGGAGTAAAACGTTATGGTTGATCTACTTCAGACTATCAAAACAGTTCATCAAAGGACAGATTCGAGAATTATTTAATTTTTAGAGGCGTTTTGATCATTGCCCCTCACCCAAAATCTGTCCAAACCCTATATTAAAGCCTATTAGAATTATTATATGTTATATTTCATCAAATTTCCTCAAAAAGAAAACCCTAAGCTCCTACATCCAACTTCAAGAACCTCCAAAGTTCACCATTAATTCTGCAAATTTATTCAAGATTCTAAGTTCCTAGTTCAAGAACTCCAAGAACCATCATTCAAAGGCACGATTAACATCTCAAAAATGAGTATCGATCTAAAGTTCATCATCAAGGTATGTGGGGTTTTTTAACAAGAACTCTCTGTCGTTCTTGTGCCCAAAAGTAATTTTCTTTACAATGGCATGATTTTTATTTGATTTTTATGAATTTGAAGCATGGACCCATATCTTATGATGATTATTATGAAATCTTGATATTTATGATTTCGAAAGATGAATTTACATGTGTGGAGATATAAAACATGAATCTTGAATGATATTTATCATGATTTTGATATTTGGGTTGTGAATCCCCATTGAAAATTGTGTTTTTTTGAGAAAGTGTGTGTTATAAGGACGTTGATATTGAATATTTGAAATATTTTGAATGATTTGACCTTTTGGTCTTAATGGAGTTGTTTTGAACTCGAGTGTGAAAGAAATTCACAACGTGGCTGATTTTATAGATGGGAAGCATGATGACTCCCGATGTATATTTATATATTACTGAAATTGTTTTGTTGTGGATTGTCTTTGAAATGATCTAAGCTAAGTCCGGGAGAAATCTTTAGCACCGAGTGGGAGGTTAAAGCGACCTTACTTCCCTAGAACTACATGCCCCCGTAGGAGTGAGCCTGAGGCTGATTTATATAGTGACCACTAGTTTGTGTGGATTTAATATCGATTGTCCTACTCCGATGGCAAGGATAGGACGGCTCTCCCCAACGTGGGTTGTACATTGGACTCTATGTAGCTCATATGGTTTATGTCGGTTATAGAATCTCCCATTGTGTGTGTGTTTCCTTGTGTCTATGGTGAATGGTGAAGTGATTTGAAAGTGGAATTGTGAAAGTTATTCTTTCGAAAGATTTAAATGATATTTACAGTATGAGAATTGATATTCTTGATGAACTGAAAGTGATTGACAAATTATATGATGACTCACATGTGTTATTGTACTTATTTCATCCTCTCATGATTATGATGATTTTCCTCGGGCTATGTGATTCTTTCATACATCCTGCATATTTTTTATAAATAATTATGATGATGATGTTTATACAACTGCATACACCCCCATATACTCGGTTCCTTTCCATGGTACTGACCCACATCTTCAGATGTGGGCTGTATTTTCTCCGAATATAGGTTCAGGTGCTCAGTTCCAGGTTCGACAGTGATTCTTTGGGCACGCTGTTCTACATCCTCTGTTGTGGTGAGTCCTTATGTTTCGAGGACGTGATGCCTGATGTTGGTTTCACGGAATTATTTACATTTGATAACTGAGTATGAGTCAGTTGGGGCATGTCTCAATGGCTCGCTGGTTTTATTGATTTTCTCAGAGGCTTGTTAGACTAGTATAGATGTTGGAAGTTGACTAATAAGTCGTATTTTGTTATCTTTCTGAAATTCTTTTATTCTTGGATGATGACTACTCTATTGATATTTGAGGGTTATTTATGGAAACCCCGTTGATTTGTGTTAAACTGAATGAAAATGGATCAAAGGGTTAGCTTGGGGCTACTCATAGCCTCAAGCACTGTGTGACGCTCCGGGACCCATTTTTCGGGGCGTTACACTGAGATAGGAGAAAAGATGAACTAAAGTACATACTAAATATGAACAAATGAAACATGATTTCCTGACTGACTTGACTGATAAGCTGAATGTATTATACTGAATATGCATATATGATGCCTAAATAACTGACTCATGAATGCATGACTGGATTACTGAGAAGCTGAGTTTCTTGTACTCAACTCGCATATCTGATGCATGGATACATGTCTGAACTGACACATGATTACATGACTGAATATGCAATGGTATTTGATACCAAATTTATAATGGGGATCTGAACATGAAATGAATAAGCCTAAGGAAAACTATTACCTTAAGTTGAGTCTAAGTTTATGTGGAAGAGGTGAGGATACTTTTTTTGCATGTCTTATTCTGCTTCCCAAGTAGCTCCCTCAACAGACTAATTCCACCAAAAAACTTTGACTAGAGGGACTTCTTTGTTCCTCAGTCTATGAATATGATAGTCTAGAATTTTGACCAGAATTTCTTCAAAAGAGAGGTTGTTCAAAATATCTACACCCTCTATAGGGACTACAGCTCCTGGGTCACCTATGTAGTTCTTAAGCAAGGAGACATGGAAGAATGGATGCGCTGAAGCTAGATCTAAAGGAAATTCGAGCTCAGAAGCTACTTTGTCGAAATGACTAAGAATTTTGAAGAGTCTGACATATCGGGGACTGAGCTTTCCTTTCTTGCCAAACCTCTTCATACCTTTCATGGGAGAGATTTTAAGGTACACAAAGTCACCTATCTCAAACTCGAGATCCTTTTTGAACACGCATGAATGAGAACATGTGAACTTGACTGAGTCTGTAATGTATGACATGGACTGAGTATCATGAACTAAAATGAGCCATTGAGTACCTGGATAACGGCTGAGATTGGAGCTAGAGGGCCAACCTATGGGTACCCGCTACTCCAAACTGATTCGTTACATGAGGAGGAAAAATAAAAGGTCTCGTTCATGAAAGTTTGGGGGTTCATAGTGTATCTTCCCCTTGTGATGCTATGTCCCTTGAAGAACGCTGACTTTACTGAGATATTGAGGAAAACTAGGGTGATGCACAAGGCACCTACAAATTGAATCGTGACTATATATCTAGGATCTAAAACTAAGACATGATAGATGAACTAAGCTGAACACACAACTACCTGGTTGGTCTATCTTAGAATAGTTACATTTATGAGACTTCGGATAGTGCGACTAGATGGGCAAAATAGGAAAATACATGAACTTGTCTGTCTGACTACTGGACTGAAGTACTGATTGTTCAAACTAATTCCTAATGACTGACTTATTTGATTTGCTGACTGACTGATGGTCGAGTACTGGGCATGTAAGACTGAATGGTACTTAGTTTGGATAATTGGACTTAAACTGTATGGTACTATGCAGACTAGGTAGGGACTAACAGTGTAACATGGGATAATTAAGCATAAATTCGTGAAAACTATATTATTTGAAGGTGAAACACCAAGCGTACAACATGATTCTAGAATAGTCTGTAAACTGAGGTACTGTGATACTAACAACTGAGTAGCTGATAAGTATATACTATGGTCGAGTAAACACAAAACTGAACTAATTTACCAATATGATTACTGGACTAGGGCTGGGACTGAGATTATAACTAAGATGATTATTAAGACTGTAGCTATAACTAAGACTCATATCGGGACTAAATACTGGGTTCTAACAACTGAGGTTTAGAATGTACTAAAGTACTGAATTCTGATGGATAAGTAACTGATAAATGAAATCCATGGTCCTGTAGAACTATTTGAGTCCTTTACTGAATATTGATTACTGAACTAATTCTGTAACTGAGGCCTGAGTTATAGAACATCAACACCATGGACTCACTGAGGGATCTTAACTGAAGGTATTCGTGACATATTCTGAGTTTGGCTGATCACTAGGGGTGGGGCATGAGTCATGTGAGCTGAGCATACCGTAAAGCATGACATGAGTGTATGAGTCATGAGCCGCATGACCTAAGTCTGAAATTTTTGTACTCATGGAAGATGATTTGGTACATGGAGTGAACTGGAATTCCTTATACTAGGAACTATAAGCATACATGATTTTCAATAACATGCACGAATATGAGCGATGATCATAGAACTGACATGTAGGACATAAATAGATATCATAATAACTGACGGGTTTAGAGGGTCTGTAACACTTTTTGGAGATGGTCTGCATGATCACGCTCACTGCAGGAGTAGACAAGAAGGTCATCGATAAAGACTATAATGAACATGTCCAAGTACTATTTAAACACATGGTTCATCAAGTCCATGAAAGCTGCTGGGGCATTGGGAAGACCAAAGGACATGACTAAGAATTTGAAGTGACCATATCAAGTTTCGAAACATATCTTTGAAATGTCACATTCTTTTGACTCTGAGCTAATGATAGCCTGATCTAAGGTCTATGTTGGAAAAGTAACTGGCACCCTGAAGTTGGTCAAACAAGTCATTGATTCTGGGAAATGGATACTTGTCCTTGACCATGACTTTATTCAGCTGACAGTAGTCTATACACATTCTGAGAGAACCGTCTTTCTTTTGCACGAATAAGAATGGTGCACCCCACGGGGATATACTAGGTCTGGTGAATCCCTTATCTAAGAGATCCTTCAACTGATCTTTTAACTCTTTGAGTTCTGCTGGAGCCATTCTATATAACAGAATAAATATAGGCTTAGTGTTTGGAAGAAGGTCAATGCCGAAGTTTATTTCTCTTTCGAGAGGAACTCCGGGAAGATATTTTAGAAATATATTTGAATATTTATTCATAACTAGAACTAATTAAAGACTGGAAGTTTCAAAACCAGGGTCCTTAACCCAAAGATGATGGTAAACACATCCCTTAGATATCATTTTTCTAGCCCGTAGGTAAGAAACAAACTGACCCCTGAATGCTAAAGTACTACCCCTCCACTCTAGGATGGGTTTATTTAGAAATTGAAACTAGACAGTTCTATTTTTGTAGTCGACTATGGAATAATAGGAATAAAGCCAATCCATGCCGAGAATGACATAAAAATCAGTCATCTCTAATTTGACTAAGTCAGCTGAAGTAACTCTCTAAGATACCATAACCGGACAGTTCCTGCATATCCGTTGGACTATGATAGATTTACCCACTAGGGTAGAGACTGAGAAAGGATCTGCTAAAATTTTTAGACTGACTCCAAAATTAACCGTGCTATCTTCCACCACATGATGAGCATATATAGCTAGTTGAGTAAACATCAGAGAATACTCTTTCACTATCATATTGCCCTACCCGAGGTTGATAAACTCTAACACCTTAGCTTCTCTCAACTCTAGGGGAAACAATCTATCAAGGAAAGCAGTGGCAAACTCCTCCCACTCTACTGGTCCTGTATCTACGACCCTCTCTACTTTTCACTACTTGAACCATATGTGACCCACATTCTGCAACTAATATACAACTAGCTTAGCACTCTCACTTGCAATTACCCCCATAATATATGTAACCTTCTAAACTTGATCAAAGAATTCTTGAGGGTCCTCATCTGACTTAGACCCAAAAGAGGATAGAGGATTCATTCGGGTGAAGTCTTGAATCCTGGCTACAACAGTATTGGCCACTAGGTTGGCCAAAAAAATAGCTGGCCATTCATTCTGAGCAGTAACTAAATTAGCAAGAGTGGTGAATGCAGCTCTGAATTCTGCATGAGAGATTGGCTCACCAAAAGGATGATCGGGCTGAGGGGATGGATGATCTCTCATTCCTCTTCCCTAGTCCTCTTTGGAGGCATGTTCTATAATTAGAAGAGAAAGAAGGGATTAGACTGAGAGTTTAAATGAAGCTCATACTCACTCACACGACATGAATATTGAAAGAAGGGAAAATGTTCCTAAAATATCTTATAGCCTCCTGTACATAAATGTGGCGTGCAATGCATCTATGCACAAGACTTTACTGGATGCGACTTTCAAATTTCCTAGTACTCTATTGAACCTGGGCTCTGATACCAAGTTTGTAAAACTGTAGATTCTGAACCCTAGATACTACATGATACTAACAATCTCAAAGGACCACAAGCTAACCCATGACTGGTACCTGCTATAATAACTATAAAATAATACTGATGTGTGCATAATAATGGGTTGAAATGCCATAAGGTTCAAAACTAAAACATAACTAATAATATGGTATCACAATACCAAAACTAAAATAAATGTCTGAGCATATTATAGTCTGAATAAGCCTCTAAACTGTCTGAATAAGGAGTTGATGGGACATGTCCCCAACTAACTTAATCTATTAAAATAATTAAGTACTAAAATACTAAAAGAATGAAATAATCATATCCGCAAACTATGAGGACTCACCACTGACTCTGACTGTTGGAAGATGAAACTGCTAAGTGCGATTGGGAACCTAAGCATCCAAACCTATGGTATAAAACACCATAGCGCAAGAGAAAGTATGAGTCAGTACGTGAGAATATATTGGTATGCAAAGTGAGGTAGGCTGAATGCAAGGGTTCATATGCATGAACTACAATTGACTGAATAACATGAAAATGATTGCATGGGAATACATGCATGAATACATACATGAGGATTCTGAATACTAAGTTTATTGATAACATGTATTACTGCTAACTGAGGTAACTAATAACTAATATACTATTTTCTAAGTGACTGTGTCTAACAGTCCTAATTCTGATGGAACTAGCTAAGTTCCGTACTGAGCTGAGTGACTATATTTGACAGTCCTAAAATCTGTAGAACTATCAGAGTTCTATTCTGTAGGCTGAGGCTGAGACTGTGGAAGGTATTCATCTAATCGACATGCCACAAATTAGAAAATGTAGCTGAGTTATGGTCCAATCTATAACCCAAACTGAAAAGGTGTCAATACCGCACCACTAGTAAGGACAAACTATGAGTGACCCTCATCTGGTAGGTACTCTAAAGAGAATGGTGGGACCTCATATGATAGGTTAAGCCACCTCATTAACCCTTAACTGGCAGGTTTAATGTCTCAGCCTACTTTGGCTACGTAGTTCTGGAATGCAAGGATTACTTCTAAGAATCACACCCTCTGCTAGCAGGTGAGTTCCCATCCTTGGGTTCACTCGATGCTAAATCCTACTCCGAACTAAATAGACACTGAACTGATTATACTGAGATAAACTAGACAGAGATTACTGAGTTTCGTGGACTGATAGAACATTACTAAATTTTGTTATCTGACTAAGTTCATGAGATTACTGAGTTTTCCTGAGTCATGTAATTGACTGAATTCTACTGAGTTCTAAAACTGACTGAGAATGCTACTGATCATGGCGTGATTGAGATTTTTATGAAACTGACACTGGCTCTAGGCATACAACAAAATTGTTGGGTATAAAATACCCCCAGGACTCGATAGCATAAAATAAATAGGACACGATACTTCTTGAACACATGGACATTGTCAATAATTCATAATACAATCATTGAGGGGTTTCATGAAGCACTTGATAATCATAATCTTGTACATAAAGAGGAATGCATTCAAATATATCATGATTTCACAATTTTAGTCTCATAGGCATTACATCAAACAATTACAAGGCATAGATTTAATGTGGGAATCATTTAGAACATGTGGGTACATTATGAGTTCATTATTTAGATCACAATGAGTCAAATTGCACAACTCTTATTCACTTAGGTATTTTAGCAAACACATAGGATGCATAAATTTAGGCCTAGGTACGAACAACAAAACAATACGTCATGATTACATTAATCCATGCAAATTCATAGATTTCAACCCACATTCTAACATAATGTCATGAAAACACACTAAAGATCCCAACTTGGGAATCATACAACACATCAACATGATCATAATCAATCCACAACAAGAATATCATAATTTATAATTTAAAATTCAATTCTTAAGCTCCAAGGATGAAAGGGATCCTTGGATGAACACTTTACGTACCTTGGATGAAAGTTCCTTGAAGATTAATGGTGAAATCTCTTGGATTTGGGTCTTCAAGTTAAAACCCTAGGACTTGTTCTTGAGAGAATTTAAGATAAAATAAGTATATTTAGTTTAAAAGTGGCCAAATCTCATGTTTTAGGGATATATAGGGGTGGAAAAATGACCCTTTTACCCTTGGAAATTCGGGGCTCGACTGGAGAAAAATGGCCCAGGTGGAGTAGCCAGGGCTTCACCCTACTTAGAGCAGGGGACTAGATAGAGCAACGCCTTGATTAGAATATAGGGCTAAGCTGGGTGGCACGGGCTAATCGCCTTGAGCTACCATTTTGGGAATCAAAACATGCCCTTATGCTATTCCAAAAATCTCAAAACTCACCCGAGATGTACTATTTACTTTCCCCATTGTGAATCAACTTGAAAATCAACAAACGAAGGTTGGGAAGGTCATGAAATAAATCGTCAAAGTTTATAGGCTTAAAATAAGACTAAGTCCTTAACACTTTGCTAAAATTTTCAAAATGTTGGATCCTTTTTGAGCTTTAAGGAGCTGAATTTTGACTTAGACTTTTACAGGATCTTACAGTTAACCCTAAAAAATATGGAAGATGAGGTACATCATGAGAATACAAGAGCATGTTGCCCTTGTATCTATAAATGAATAAAGAGGGTATTAAATATGATGAAACCTTTGTCTTCATGATAAGGTCATAATCAATTTTAGCTAATTACTGCTATCAAATGTTTTAAGTCATTTCAAATGAATGTCGAAAGCACTCTATGGTCTCAAATAATGCTCCAAAGGCTTTGCATGAGAGATTAAGTGCTCTCCTACTAAATAAAAATTTGCAAGAAAATAACTTTGATAAAACTTTGGTTTGACAAAAGCTTATTTCAAATTTTCTTACTGTACAATTTTACTATGTTGGAAAATACTGGGTTTGTTGTTGTTGTACAATTTTACATTAATGATATTATTCTTGACAGTTCTAACCCTTCTTTGTGTGTGAATTTTTTCTAGTCTGATGGAAAGTTCTTGACCCAGCTTGAAGCAAATCCTAGTTGACTCGCAACAACTGGAACCAAATACATAACCGTTGGGAGTTTTTATACTTAAATTCTATGATCTTGCATCAACTAATTGATTTTAATATGTCTCATAAATCTATGCCCATAATGTGTAACAACCCAATAGTCCTTGTCCATCTAAATATGATATGCATCATGCTAATGATAGGCACTGAGACGTCAAGCATCCATTTATCTGTGATCAATAAATAAGTGGTATTTTATTTTGTTAACTCTGAAAAATTAGTCTTTTTACTTTGTATTTCGTTAAGGTCTACAGCAAAACCTCGGTAAAATTTTTCTTTCTTTATAATTTTTTTTGGGGGAGGGGCAAACCCCAAAATAATATATTTTGCCAAATCCCTAAAGATTTCAAAAGGCTCTTATTTTTGGTACAAAAATCGTTGACTACCCTCTGACCCCATCCATTCCTTTCAAATTGCCCTCTTTGACCGCCACCTCTTTTTCCATCATCATTACCTTCGCTGTACCCTCTCACTTCCCAATACTCCTCTGCCCTCTCATATCCAACCCTAACTCCTGTTCCTCTTCTTTCATCTTTTTACCTTACTCTTTTTACCTTTTATACTCACTCATCCCCATCTTTCTTACTATGACAAAAACCTGATTAATGTCTAATCTCACCAAAACTTCTCCTGACTAAAATTCCTCCAATTTTGACCCCATCCTTTCATTGGAATCCATGGAAAAATCCTCCTCTCACTCTTTCCAGTCAACTTTGTCTAAAAAATAAACTGCTTGTAGCCCCATGTAATCCTTTAACAAAAGGCAGCCCTCTCCCCTGGAGTCTCTTTCTCCAGAGGAAATGCATAAGTTTTGGACTCTCACTCACAGGGAAAAGTTTCTCACCTTCAAGAATTACTTTATTGTTTCTAGTTGAGTCATCAATCTCTCTCACCTAAAAGAATTTCACTACATATTGGCTGCTTTATCAAAGGCCAAGAATTTTCGATAATATTTTGCTTATGTGGCCTGGAAGTTTTTAAGATCCCATCCGCATGTTCTACATCAACCTTCGCTTTTCCCCTGATAGCAGAAAGCTGCAAGCCCTAGTTTTGGTGCTCATATTATTCTCAATAACTTTTTATTTGAGAAAGTGTTTGATATGAAATTTTTGGGTGTTGTCCCATTCATAAATGGCACCTAGTCAGAGATTTTTGAAATTAGTTTTGATAAAGAAAAGAAGTCCGTCTTAGATCCTGACTTAAATATCCCCTCTTTTGGTCCTCTGTCCCCCAGTTTTCAAAATAGGATATTGGTTCATATAATTGCAACCACCATGATTCCTCAAAAGGGATCTCTCAGTAATGTTACATACAGAGATGTCTTTATTCTCTATTGCCTGGTTAAAAAACACAATATCAACTAGCGTACTTGGATTCGTGAATATATGATAGAAAGTGCAGCTGACTCTCATGCCTCAACAAGTTTGCCCTATGGATTGTTCATCACTTGGATTCTTCTTCATTATTTAATTAACCTTTCACCATATCTAGTTGTAGAAATCTCTCCACTTATGACTTAAAGACCTTCGAAAAAATGGGCTATGCTCTAATTAAAAAAGAATGGTGTAAAAAGGAGTCTGTCAGAAACTGGCCTAACACATCCAACTTATGTAAATATGTGCCTAATTCCATGTTCTGTGTAGATAAGGAGATAGAAGAACTCAACAGTATGCTCACCTCTATTAAGGAAGATATATCCAGCATCAAGGGGTCGACTGCCAAGCTACTACAGCTTAGTAAGTAGATCGGTACCGATATTGGCAAAGTGTGACTC
Organism: Capsicum annuum; assembly: GCF_002878395.1. Taxonomy (NCBI): domain Eukaryota; kingdom Viridiplantae; phylum Streptophyta; class Magnoliopsida; order Solanales; family Solanaceae; genus Capsicum; species Capsicum annuum. The sequence continues at coordinate 29,965 of NW_025872504.1, forward strand.
TCCCTTGATAACTTCAAATAGGAAGGAGTGAGACTGTTTAATAGAATATTCTCTCAAGTTGATTCCATAAAGTATGAATAATCCTCCTCCAATGATCTTGCAATCTCCATTCAGAACTCTTACTCCAACTTTCACCAAGAGTGTTGAGAAATCTTATGATCCCTACTGCTCTAATATGCACAACACCCTTACCTATTTCCTTTCCAAACGACATTGAACTTTTCTTTTATTCCAAAGGGGGTCTGTCCCTTCTTGTACTCTGGGTTGTATAAAGACACTTCCTACTCCTTTTCCAACATGTTTATGCTGCTACTTCCTACAGTAACTTTAAATATCCCCTATTCTATGTTTTGCTCTTGATTGGTTTCTAGTCTTTGTTTTGTGGATTATTTTTCTTTTTTGCTATGTTTTGAACTTGCTCTGTCATTTTTGATTATATCAAAATGGGCAGAAGAAAATTTCATCATTTAACAAGACATGGGGAGCTAGTAGACTATCATTACATTAGAATCGACTATAGCCACCAACAAAGAAAGACAGGGGGAGCAAGATGGCTATCTTAATGGGAAATTCAATTGATGTTCAAGTTTGTCATTATAAAAAAAGGGGGAGATTGTTAGCCTGCTAAGTTCATGTTTTAATAATAACAAACTAAGGAATGGATCTTTATAGGATAAAGGAAGAAAGATATTAAAATATTACTAGTGATGAAAGAAGAAAGATAAAATAAGTCAACTTTAGGAATGAAAGTACATCAAATCAGCATCAATGACATCTCAAGAAAATCATTCAAAATGAGAACAAATGAGAGAAGAATCTTAGTCCCGTGATTCTGAGCAAATAAGATCAATCATGAGATTTCCAATGTCGAGAATCACAACAAATCAAAATCAATCATAACAAGGAAAAGATCACAAAAATATCAGATATGGATGTCAGTAAAATCCTTATATGGACATATCATACGGCTACATTCCTCAATCAAGGAATCAATTCAAATCCTTTATTAAGAAGAAATATCTTGGGTTTCCATATAAAGAGTAGCAACCAAAGACTATAAAAGAGGAAGACTGAAGATGGACATGAGTTATGCAACTTCAAGAAAAATAAAAGTGTCTCAATCTTAGTCTCACAAAGCTTTGTAACCTTTAGTATATAATTGTTGTATAAAGAGTAGGATCGAGTCAACTTTGTAACACCAACTGAAGCTGTGTCACAAGATCTAAAGAGAAAAATAAGTCTTCAAAACTTTTTTCCAATTATTGTACTAAAGCGCGATGTTGAATGATCTAAGGAAACTTTGAAACCCAAGGGAACACCAAGTAGGAACCACAATGGTGTTCCGAACTAGGATAAATTTCTATGTTCTTACTTTACGTTCAATTATTTATTTGCTTAATTATTTGAAGTCTAATCTATTTTGTGGAGTATACTGATCTGTAGAAGAGTCGACTATAAGGAGCCAGTAGTTGACTCACATAAAGTTTTTAATTTACCCTCTCTTGAATTTCATATGAAAGATGTATGGTGAAGGGAGTATAAAAAGAAGGAAAGAAAGACGAAGAGGTGGGAAGTTGAAGAGGGATAAAGTGAATCGAGGTGACTGGTGAAGTGTAGGGTCAATAGATGATGGGAAGAGAAAAGGTTAAAGTAAAGATAATTAATAGGAGAGAGAAAATAGAGGCATTAAAAGAGATGGATAAGAAAGGAAAAGATGTAGAGTAGAGGGATAAAATTATGGACAAAATTTTGTGTAAAAGATATTTTACCAAAATAAAAGGGTCTACGCAATTAAAAGTCATTAATGCATGATATACTGAGTTTTTTTTATTAAAAAATAAAATATTTCTTGTAGTAAAGGCTTAGTAAAAATATTCGCAAGCTGATTTTCAGAATCAATAAATTATAAGAAAAAATCTCCATTTTCTACGTGATCATGAATAAAATGATGCTTAATATCTATATACTTATCCTTAGAATGATGCATTGTGTATTTTGACAAACTAATTGCACTAGTATTGTCACACATAATAGGCACAAATTTAAATGATAAACTAAAGTCAAATAATTGATGCATAATGAATTTGAGTAGCATAGTTACCAAGTAGTTGATAGAACAACGAAAGTTTGTTTCTTGCTATGCCATTAGTTAGGGAATCACCAAGAATCTGAGTGTTACATTAGTGCTCTTTCTATAACTTTTGTCATCTACAAAATCAACATCTAAATAGCCAACTAAGTCAAAGTTTGAGGAGTGAGGGTACCAAAGGACTACATATTATGTCCAAATGAGATAGCGAATAATTTTTTTCATAGCATCCAGGTAGGACTCTTTAGGATATGAATTAAACCTTGTGCATTTGAATATGCTGAACATAATGTCTGGTCGTATCGCAGTCAAGTAAACTAGATATCCATTAATTCCTCTGTACATATTTTCCTCATATCCTTTCTAAATGTATCTGAATCAAGATTTGTTGAGGGGCTCATTAGAGTTCCATATTTCTTAATAATCTCCTTGGTATATTTGAATTGGATAATAAATGTACCTTTGGAGCTTTGCTTGATTTGTAAGACCAGGAAGAACATGAGTTCACCCATGAAACTCATTTTAAATTCTTTTATCCTCGAATTTGCAAAATTATTGCATAAAGAAATATCTGAACTTCCAAAAATAATATCGTCAACATAGATTTGCAAAATAAGTAAATTAGAGTCTAACTTTTGAGTAAAAAGAGTAGTATCTATTTTTCCTCTTTGAAAACTATTGTTTAACAAAAAAACACTCAATCTCTCATACTAAGCCTTTAGAGCTTGTTTGAGATAGTAAAGTACTTTTGAGAGTTTGAAAACATGGCTTGGATAATGTGGATTTTCAAAACAAAGAGATTGTTTAATATAAACTTCCTCATAAATATATCTAGTTAAAAAGGCACTTTGCACAGCAATTTGATATAGTTTAAATCATTTAAAAGTAGCGAAAGACAACATAATTTGAATTGATTCTAAACTTACTGAGGGAGAAAAGGTTTCATCATAATCAATACCTTACTATTTGGAGTAGCCTTGAGTTACAAGTCTGCCCTTATTTCTGATAATCTTGCCTTCTTCATTCAGTTTATTCCTGTAGACCCAACTGGTTCCAACAACTAAATAATTCTTGGGTCTTTTACCTAGATTCCAAACTTGATTTTTTTTCAAATAGTTCTAAGTTTTCCTTTATGGACTCAATCCAAGATTCATCTTTGAGGGCCTCATCAACCTTCTTGGGATCTATTGAGACACAAGAGCAACAAATGCTTATTTTTTTAATGATGCTCTTGTCAACATTTTATCATTTGGGTTTCCAATGATAAATTTATTTAGAAAGCTTACATTGTGCCTCCATTCTCCTGGAACATTTATTTTTATTGTTTTATCAACTAGAGAAGACTCTAGATGGACTATAGTCAACTTAGAGGTTGATGGTTCAGGAGTTATGTCTACTCTGGCTTTTGACTATAGATCATGTACCTGCTCTTCATCAACGCTCAAGCTCACAATGAAGTTTTTAGTTTTAATAAATACAACATGTATAGATTCTTCAACACATAGAGATTGTTTATTATAAGCTCTATAAGTGCGGCTGGTAGGAGAGTACCTAAGAAAAATACCTCCATCACTTCGTGGGTCAAACTTCCCTAAGTTGTTCTTACCATTGTTGTTGATTAAGAATTTGCATCCAAAAGAATGAAAATAACTGATATTAGGGTTTTTCTCCCTCCACAACTCATAAGAAGTCTTTTTTAGAATTGGTCTGATAAGACATCTGTTAAGAATGTGACAAGCTGTGCTTACTGCCTCTGCCCAAAAGTACTTACGATCTCTTAAATAGATCTATTCTTTTTTCTTCTACACCATTTTTTAGGGAGATCGAGGTGATGAGAAGTTCTAAGAGTAGCCGTTTTGAGCAGAGTAATCCTCGAGAGCTTTGTTCTTGAATTCTCCTCCATGATCACAGTGAACATAGGTTATAAAATGTTCTTCTTCTCTTTGTACTCTTCTACAAAAGATCTCAAAATTAGTGAATGATTAATACTTATGAGCATGAAGTAATACCAAAGTAAAATGAAAATAATCATCAACAATAACAAGTACGTATCTTTTTAAACCAGTATATGTAGAATTTGTAGGTCTAAACTAATCCATGTAGATTGTTTGAAGTAGTTTGGTGGTAGTGATAATGTCCTTGAATTTAAATAATGTCTAATTCTGTTACCAAGTTGATTAGCATCACAGGTGAGATCCTTCTTAAACTTTAGCTTTGGCAGATGTAATGCCCTGAGTCTGGTACCCTAGATGATACACGGTGCTCATAATCTCGAAGACCATAAGCTAATCCATGACTAGTACCTGCTGCAATAACTAAATAACAATATTGTATAATGCAAACATCTGGCGGAAACTTGCCATAAGGTTCAAACTGAAATAATATTTGAACAAAACAATGTCTGAACAAGGTATAACAATACCCAAAATAAAAAACACTTGTCTAAAATACTTTAGTCTAAAAGCCTCTAAACTGTTTGAGTAAGGAGTTGATGGGACATGTCCCCAACTAACTCCATCTATTGAACATGAACTGAAATAATAAAATAATGATCATTCCCTCGAATGATGAGGACTCACTGCTAAGGATGCTTTGGAGCTCGTGTGTTTTAACCTATGGTATAAAACACCATAGCACAAATAAAATGTATTTGTCAGTACGTTAGAATGTACTGGTATGCAAAGTGAGGTAGGCTGAATGCAAGGGTTCATATTCATGAACTATAACTGCCTGAGAACATGAACATGACTGCGTGAGAAGACATGCATGAATATATAACTGTAACTGAAAACATAAGGATTTTGAATACTAAGTTTACTTATAACTGCATGACTATTTTTCATAGTCCTGATTCTGATAGAACTATCTGAGTTTCGTACTAAGATGAGTGACTATATCTAACAGTCTTAAAAATCTGTAGAACTATCTGAGTTCTTCACTGAAGACTGAGACTGAGACTATAGGAGGTAGTTATCTAATCGATATGCCCCAAATAAGATAGATAATTTAGGGTCTAATATGTAACCCAATTAGAAGGTTGTCAATACCGCACCACTAGTAAGGATAAGTCGTGAGTGACCCTCATCAGGTAGGTATTTGAAAAAGAATGGTGGGACCCTTATTTAATAGGTTTACCCACCTTATCAACCCTTATCTGGCAGGTTATGATATCTCAACCTTCACTGGCTATGTAGTTCTAGAATGCAAGGATTGCTTCTAAGAATCACACCCTCTGCTATCAGGTGAGTTCCCATCCTTGGGTTCATTCGGTGCTGAATCCTACTCCCATCTTAATAAACATTGAAATGATTATAGTGAACTGAACTGGACTGAGTTCACTAAGTTTTGTTGACTAACATAATACTACTAAATTCTATTAACTGACTGAGTTACCGAGGACTGAACTGAATACTACTAAGTTTTCCTGAGTTCTGAGACTAACTAAATTCTACTGATCATGACATGACTGAGATTATCATGAAAACTGATACTGGCTCTAGGGACACAACTAAATTGTTAGGTATTAAATACCCCCAGGACTTGATAGCATGAAAATAATAAGACATGACAACACTTGCATACTTAACAATAGTTAATAACTCACCATACAACCAATAAGGCATTTTATCGAGCATTAGAAAGTCATAAACTTGTATATGAATAGGAATTCACATTAGTTTATCATAATTCATTCACTAAGACCTTTCATCACGCACTTAGCATGCATTAAATTGTATATGAATAGGGACTACTTGTTAACATGCTATAATGGCACTATTTCATTCACATAGACATTTTATCAAACACAAGGGGAGCATGCTTTGGTCATACCATTATCAATGCATCTAATTATCATGGTTACATCAATCAACTTGAAATTTGAAGGGTTTATCATGAATATTATTTAAATCATCACATACTAGGATTAATTATTGGAACTTTGTAGTTTAAAACATGAATCAAAACCCAACAACAACATGAACATGAATTGAAAAGGGATTCTTGAGCTTCATGGGTGAAAGGGACCCATGAATCAACACTTAACATGCCTTATAATGTAAATCCTTAAGGGTTCTTGGAGAAATTCTTGAGCCTTGTTCTTGAATTTTAAAAACCAGGGTTTTTTGTCTCTTGAGAGAGAATTATCAAATTTAGGGAATCTTGAGTGAATAATGAAATATTTAGGTCTTTTAGGGATTAATTTTGTATTTAAGGCTCACCTAATCCATGGGAAATTTCTAAGATACCCTTGGAATTTAAAATTTCATAACTAGAATGCGGATTAAAGTCTCACCGCAATGTGGTGGAGTGTCCATCGCTATACTCACTGCAATGCGACCTAATCGTGGTGATCTACTGGAATTAGACAATTGCCAATTGGATTTCATCACGATGCGATGGACAGTTCATTTCTATACTTACTACAATGTGGGCATATCGTGGTGAGCTACTGTTTCTAAAATTTGGATTCTATCCAACCCTTGTTCAAAAATCCTAAAACTTACTCGAGACATTCTATTTTTATCCCTGAATAGGAATCAACTTAGAGATTAACTCTCTGAGGTTAGGAAGGTCATAAATAATTTCGTTGAAGTTTGTAGGTCTTAGGAAATACTAAGTCCTCATACTTAGCTGAATTTTTTTCCCTAAGTCTGGGACACCTTATCAAGCCTTAATGAGCTGAGTTACGCTTAAGGTTTAGCGGGGTCTTACAATATCTACCCCTTGAGAACATTCGTCCTTGAATGAGACTGACCTAGATGGGAGAAATGGTAAGCTGAAGTACATACTAAACATGAATAACTGAAACATGATTGATAAGCTGAATTGATCATACTAAACATGCATATCTGATGCATGAATAACTGACTAAAGAATGCATGACTGAGATTTTGGATAAGCTGAGTTTCTCCTGATAAGAATGCATATCTGATACATGAATAAATGACTGATCTGATGCACGAACATATGAATGAATATACAATGTTATTTGATACAAGTTTATAATGAAAATCCGAGCATGAAACTGGATATCAAGTTTGTAACTAAAATTTGAACATGAAACTAGATAAGTTTAAGAAAAACTATTGCCTTGGGTTGGGCCTGAATTTATGGAAAAGATGTGAGGATACTTGGTCTGCATGTCTGCTTCTTCTTCCCAAGTAGCTCCCTCAACGGACTTATTTCACCAAAGAATTTTGACTAGAGGAACTTCTTTGTTCCCCAGTTCACGAATCTGATAGTCAAGAATTTTGACTGGAATTTCCTGATAAGATAGGCTGTTCTGAACATCTATGCCCTCTTTAGGGACTACAACTGCTGGGTCACCTATGCAATTCTTAAGTAAGGAGACATGAAAGACTGGATGCACTGAGGCTAGATCTGAAGCAACTCAAGCTTGTAAGCTACTTTCCCAAAGCGACTAAGAATTTTGAAGGGATCGACATATGGGGAACTGAGCTGCCCCTTCTTGCTGAACCTCTTCACTCCCTTTATGGGAGAGATTTTCAAATACACATAATCTACAATCTTGAACTTGAGATCCTTTCTACGTACATCAGCGTACAATTTTTGTCGGCTCTAAGCTATTTTAAGCCTCCCTCTGATCAACTGAACTTTCTTTAGGGTATTGAATACCAAGTCAGTCCCTACTACTGTGGCCTCACCCACTTTAAACCAATCAATTGGAGATCTGTATCTCCTACCATAGAGAGCTTCAAATGGAGCCATTTGAATACTGGAATGATAGTTGTTGTCTTATGTGAATTCAATCAAAGGCAAATGGTCGTCATAACTTCCATTAAAATCGATCGCACACGCTCGCAACATATCTTCTAAAGTATGAATGGTCCTTTCTGATTGACCATCTGTCTGAGGATGAAAGGCTATACTGAGGTGAACTCGGGTACCAAGACCCTTTTGGAATGGTTTCTAGAAATGAGAAGTGAACTAGGTACCTCTATCTGAGATAATGGACAACGAAACATCGTGTAATCTGACCAACTCTCTGATGTAGAGTTTGGTGTAATCCTCGACTGAACAAGAGGTAAGAACTAGAAGGAAATGAGCTAATTTGCTCATCCTATCTACAATGAGCCAAAATGAATCATGCTGATGACGAGTACATGGAAAACCCATCACAAAGGCCATGTTCACTTCTTCCTACTTCTAAGTAGGAATACTGAACTCCTGCATGGACCCACTAGGTTTTTAGTGCTCAATCTTAACCTACTAGTATGTTGAGCACTTAGCCACAAACTCTGCAATATTTATATTCATCCCACTCCACCAATAGATCTCCAAAAAATTGCGGTACATCTTAGTGACCCCTGGATGAATAGAGTATCACGCACTATATGCCTCTACAAGAATTCGCTGCCTTAAATCATCTACACCTGGAAAGCATAGATAACACTAACAATACACACACCATCTCCCCCTTGGGAGAAAACCTCTACCTTCTGATCTCTGACTGACTCTTTCAATTTGACTAAACTGGGATCTTTATCTTGCTTTTCCTTAACTTCGGAAACTAGAGATGATTCTGAACTGCTCTGAACCCACACACTAGCATCAACTAAATAGACTAAGTGGACATCTAGTCAGGCAAGCTAATGTACTTTCTTAGCTAAGTTATTCTTACTATCCTTAACATGGGCAACACTACCTATAGACAGTCTACTGAGAGCATCATCCACTGCATTGACTTTGCCCGGATGATAAAGGACACTCATGTCATAATCTTTCAAGATATCTAACCACCTTCTCTGATGGAGGTTAAGGTCTTTCTAAGAGATCATATACTAGAAGCTTTTGTGATCTAAAAATACATCTACATGAACGCCATACAAGTAGTACCTCCAAATCTTCAAGACAAACACTGCTGCTAACTCAAGATCATGAGCCGAATAATTTTTCTCATGGGAATTAAGCCGTCTAGAGGCGTAGGCTATTACTTTACCATGATGGATGAGGAAACAACCCAAGCCTACACTGGATGCATCATAGTACATGACATTCCCATCTGGACTATCTAGAAGAGTAAAAACTGAGGCTGGGGTGAGTCGAGTTTTTAACTCCTAAAAACTCATCTCAAATGAATCTGACCACTGAAACTTAACTTTCTTCTGAGTCAATCTTGACATAGAGGATGTAATAGATAAAAATCCATCAATAAACCGTCTGTAATAGCCAGCCAAACCCAAGAAACTCCTGATATCTGATGGAGAGATGGGTCTGGGCTAGTTTTTCACTGTTTTGGACTTTTGTGGATCAACTCTTATGCCATCACCGAAAACTATAGGACCAACGAATACTATTGAACTTAGCCAAAATTCACACTTACTAAATTTGGAAAACAATTAATGATTTCTGAGAGTCTGCAATACGATTCTGAGATGGTCTGCATGATCATGCTCACTGCGAGAGTAGACAAGAATATCATCTATGAAGACTATGACAAACATGTCCTAGTACTTCTTGAACACGTAGTTCATCAAGTCCATGAAAACTACTGGAGTATTGGTAAGACCAAAGGATATGACTAAGAATTTGAAGTGACCATACCAAGTTTGGAAAGCTATTTTCAAAATTTCACATTCTCTGATTCTGAGCTGATGATAGCCTGATCTGAGGTCTATCTTAGAGAAGTAACTGTAACCCTGAAGTTGGTCAAAAATTTCATCGATTCTGGGAAGTGGATACTTGTTCTTGACCATGACCTTATTTAACTGATGGTAATCTATACACATTCTGAGAGAACAACCTTTTTTGCGCACGAATAGAACTGGGGCACCCTACGGGGACACACTGGGTCTGATGAACCCCTTGTCTTAGAGATTCTTTAACTATTATTTTAATCCTTTGAGTTTTGCTGGTGCCATTCTATATGGCGGAATCGATATAGGCTGAGTATTTGGGAGAAGATCAATTTCAAAGTTGATTTCATTTTCACGAAAAACTATGAGAAGATTTTTTAGAATCACATATGAATATTCATTCACTACTGGAACTGACTCTAGACTGGGAGTTTCTGAACTAGAGTCTCTGACCCACACAAGATGATAAATACATCACTTATATATCATTTTCCTAGCCCGAAGGTAGGAAATAAGATGTCCCTTGAATGCTGAAGTACTACCCCTCTACTCTAGGATGGGTTTATTCAGAAACTAAAACTGGATAATTCTATTTCTGTAGTTGATTGTGTCATAGTAGGAATGAAGCCAATCTATGTCAAGAATGAAATCAAAATCAGTTATTTCTAATTTGACTAAGTCTACTGAAGTGACTTTCTGAGATACCATAATTGAATAGTTCCTATATACCCGTCGAGCTATGATAGATTTACCCATTGGGGTAGAGACTGAGAAAGGCTCCACTAGAATTTTTAGACTGCTATATAAGGAGTAACAAAAGACAAGGAATCTCCTGTATCTAGCAAAGCATACACATGTATATGACAGATCTATAATGTACCATTGACCATATTAGGAGAACTTTCCTGACCCTGTTGGGACTGAAGAGCATATAGTCTATTTGAGCGTTGCCCACTGGTGGTACTAGTGAGGTACCCTACTGATTCGGGCAACCGGACTGAGTTGGAGGATGGTTATGCTGACCCTGAAAACCTGACTGAGGACAATCTCTTACTCTGTGGCCTAGCTTGCCACTTCCTAAACAAACATCACTTCTAATTCTATAAATACCCTGATGGTTCTTGCCACAAGTCAGAAAAAGAGGATTGGTTCGGGAACTGCCCACACTACCTTAAGGTTAAGGTGCTGATGCCCTATCCTTATTGCCATCTCTAAATGTTTGAACAGGAGCACTGGCTGAGGATGGAGCTGGAAATGATGACTTAGGATGAAACTGAGAATGATTTCCTCTCTCTGACTTAGGTTGGTTGAAATTAATGGTACTTGTTCAGCTCTCTTATTTTGCTTCTTCCTCTCCTAATTCTTCTGCTCTTCTACCTGTTCAACATGGATCATTAGCCTGGCTAAGTCCATCTCACTAATCAACATGGTGGTCCAGCACTCTTTGACCACACTATCATTCACTCCATATACAAATTAACTTATTTGGGATCTGCTATCTTCCACCACATGAGGAGCGTATCTAACTAATTAAGCAAACTTAATAGAATACTCTTTCACTATCATGTTGCCCTGCTGGAGATTGATAAACTCTAACACCTTAGCTTCTCTCAGCTCTGGGGAAAAGAATCTATCAAGAAAAGTAGTGGTGAATTCCTCCCATTCTATGGGCCCTGCATCTGCGGTCCTCTCTGCTTGCCACTATTTGAACCAAGTGTGAGCCACATCCTGCAATCGGTATGCAGCTAGCTCATCACTCTCACTAGCAGTCACCCCTATAATATTAGTAATCTTTTTCACCTGGTCAAGATACTTCTGAGGGTCCTTATTTTACTTAGACTCGGTAAAATATGGAGGGTTTATTCGGGTGAAGTCCCAAATCTTGGCTGCAGTAGAATTGGCCACTGGGTTGGTCGAAATGACGTCAGGATGTTTTTTCTAGGAAGCAACTAAATTAGATAGAGTAGTGAATGCAGCTCTAAATTCTGCATGAGAGACATGTTCAACTAAATGATTAGGCTGAGGGGTTGTCTGGTCTCCCATTCCTCTTTCTTGAGTCCTCTTTCGAGGTATATTCTATAAACGAAAGAGAAAGAAGGGATTAGACTGAGATTTCAACTTAAACTCATGCTCACTCGCATGACATGAATACTGAAAGAAGGGAAACTGTTCCTAAAACATCTTATAGCCTATTGTACATAAATTTGGCGTGCAATACACCCGTGCACAAGACTATACTAGATGAGGATTTCAGACTTCCAAGGACTCTATTGAACCTTAGGCTCTGATACCAAGTTTGTAATGCCCCAATTTTGGTACCCCATACTCTGCACGATGCTCATAATGATGAAGGACACAAGCTAACCCATGAATGATACCTACTGTAATTATTGAATAACAATACAGTATAATGCAAAAATCTTGCAAAAACATGCCATAAGGTTCAAACTGAAATAATATCTGAACAAAACAATGTCTAAACAAGTATAGCAATACCCAAAACTGAAAATAATTATCTGAAATACTCTAGTCTAAAAGCCTCCAAACTTTCTGAATAAGGAGTTGATAGGACATATCTCCAACTAACTCCATCTACTAAACATGAACTAAAATAATAAAATAATGATCTTGGCCTCAAATGATGAGAACTCAATGCTAATCTACTACTGATAATCCAAACTGCTAAGGATGCTTTGGAGCCCATACGTCTGAACTTATGGTATAAAACACCATAGTGCAAAGAAAAAATATGCGTCAGTATGTGAGAATGTACTGGTATGCAATGTGAGGTAAGTTGAATGCAAGGGTCCATATGCATGAACTATAACTGACTAAGAACATGAACATAACTGGATGAGAATATATCCATAAATATATAACTATAATAGAAAACACGAGGATTCTGAATACTGTCTTTACTGATAACTAATGTAATTTGGTATCTAACAGATTGATAATTGAATGAATTTTTTTGATAGTACTGATTTTGATGGAACTATTTGAGTTCCGTACTGAGTTGAGTGACTGTATCTGACAGTCCTAAAAATTTGTAGAAATATCTGAGTTCTTTACTGAAGAGTAAGACTGAGACTATGAGAGGTAGTCATCTAATCGACATGCCCCAAATAAGATAGCTGAGTTGGGGTCCAATCTATAACCCTAATTTGAAGGGTGTCAATACTGCACCACTAGTAAGAATAAGTTGTGAGTGACCATCATCTGGAAGGTACTCTAAGGAGAACGGTGGGACCTTCATCTGACAGGTTAAGACACCTCATCAACCCTCATATGGCAAGTTATATTGTCTCAAACTATGCTGGATATGTAGTTTTTGAATGCAAGGACTGCTTCTAAGAATCACACCCTCTGCTGTCAGGTGAGTCCCCATCCTTGGGTTCACTCGGTGCTGAATCCTACTCCCATCTGATTAGACACAGAACTGAGTATACTGGACTGAATTCACTGAGTTCCGCTAAATGATGAAATACTACTGAATTTTATTCACTGACCGAGTTACTGAGTACTAAACTAAATACTACTGAGTTTTCGTAAGTTTTGAGACTGACTAAATTCTACTAATCATGTAATGACTAAGATTATCCTGAAAACTGACATTGGCTCTAGGCACACAACTAAATTTTCATGTATTAAATACTCCTAGTACTCGATAGCATGAAAATAATAAGACATGAAAACACTTGCATACTTGACAATAGTCAATAACTCACCATACAATCAATGATGTATTTTATCAAGCATTTGAAAGTCACAAACTTGTACATGAATAGGAATACACATTAGTGTGTCATAATTCATTCACTAAGCCCTTTTATCAAACACTTAGCATGCATTAACTTGTATATGAATAGGGACTACTTTTTAACATGCTATAATGGAACTATTTCATTCACATAGGCATTTTATCAAACACATGGGTAGCATGCTTTGGTCAAAGCATTATCAATGTATCTAATTATCATGGTTACATCAATCGATTTACAATTTGAAGGGTTTATCATGAACATTATGTAAATCACCACATACTAGGATCAATTATTGGAACTTTATAGTTTAAAACATGAATCAAAACCCAACAACAACATGAACATGAATTTCAATTCAATTAAATAATGAACATTCATAAATACACAATCTTTGAATTGAAAAGGATTCTTGAGCTTCATGGGTGAAAGGGACCCATGAATCAACACTTAACATAGCTTAGAATGTAAATCCTTAGGGGTTCTTGGAGAAATTCTTGAGCCTTGTTCTTGAATTTTAAAACTAGGGTTTCTTTCCTCTTGAGAGAGAATGATGAAATTTGGGGAATATTGAGTGAATAATGAAATATTTAGGGATTAATTTCGTGTCTAAGGCTGACCTAATCCATGGGAAATGTGTAAGATGCCCTTGAGATTTAAAATCTTGTAAATAGAATGCAGATTAAAGTCTCACCGTGATGCGGTGGAGTATCCAACACTATGCTCAACGCGAAGTGGACTAATTACGGTGAGCTACTAGATTGTGACATCTGTTGTTTTGAGCCTCTCCGCGATGTGGCCTAATCACGATAAGCTACTAGAATTGGACAATTGCCAAATTTTCTTTCATAATAATATGATGGATGGTTCATCGCTATACTCATCATGACGCAGGCTTATCGCGGTGAGCTACTGTTTTTGAAATTTTGATTCAATCTAGTCATTGTTCGAAAATCTTAAAACTTACTCAAGACATACTATTTTCATTCCTGAATAGGAATCAACTTAGAGAATAACTCTTCGAGGCTGGGAAGGTCATAAATCAATTCGTTGAAGTTTGTAGGTCTTAGGAAAGACTAATACCTCCTACTTATCTAAAATTATTTTTCCTAAGTATGGGACCCCTTATCAAGCCTTAATGAGTTGAGTTAAGCTTAATGTTTTGTGGGGTGTTACAGCAAACCTTTCATAAATTCAAGTCTTGAAAGTTTTTTGATGACATCCATGCTCGCATGTCCAAGTTTTCTGTGCCACAACCATGTGTCATTGGTTTACACAGTGAGACATATCTGGGTAGTGAAATCAGGATTGTTTAAGATGTAAATGTTGTCTTGAGATATATATTTATATTTTGGTCTTCATGATAGACCCTTGAGTTGATTAAGGTGGATTTCCTAACACGTTTTGAGCTTAAGACTGAGAGTCGTATTTAGCACCGAGCAGGAAGTATGGGTTCAGCGTATCCTACTTCCACAGAACTACATGCCATCGTAGGATTAAGATTAAGGGCCAAAGGCCAAGACATTTATCACTAAAGTTAAGGTTCTACTCCGATGGAAAAGATAGAACATCTCTCCCCAATGTGAGCAAGACGTTGGACTCCATGTAAGCTCACATGGTTTATGTCAGTTATAAGAAACTCCCAAGTCCATAATAGTCCAAGTTTCATAAGTTACCAAGTCACTCTAGTCCATGAGTCAAAGAGTTTAAGGTTACTCCAATAGTTTCTGAGATTTATGAAGCATGTGTTATTATTGATGATTTATGGAAAATATGTTTCAGGTAACTCAAGCGAAGAGAGTCATTATTATCAGCATACATGATTTTCTTATACATTTATGATATTATTTATATGTTTCCTACACCCCCACATACTCAGTACATTCCCAAGTACTGATTCCCATACTCTTCTATGTTATATATTTTCTCGTGATAAAGGTTTAGGTGCTCAGTCTCAGCAGCGACAACGATCTTCGAGTACCTCCATCTACATTCACAAAGTTGGTGAATCCTTATAGTTGTAGGACCGACCTATGTCCCCAATTTTTGTCTTGATAGTAGATGGTTGTTTATTTCCATTTCACTACGAGTCAGTTGGGGATCTATCCCAATGGCTTCTCAGTCTTATGTAGTAGAGGCTTTGTCAGACTAGAGTACCATTATGCACAGAACTTCAGTATTTTGATTGTACATGATAGTATTTTTTTGTATTCCTGTATGTTCATAACATGATTATTCTTCTTTATTACAGCTTGATTATTGTCATAGTGAGTTATAGAGGAGATGACAGGCTCAGAGGGTTAGCTTGAGGTCACATGTGGCCTTAAGCACCGTGTGATGCCTTGGGATGGAATCTTAGGGCGTTACAAATATGAATGGATAACCTGGAGAAATCCATATCTCTATTCAACATTGCTCTTTTGCATTCTAATACTAGATCATCCAAGAGACTGAATGCAAACTTACTCATGAGAGGTCTCATGTTACCCACCAATTCTGGAGAATAATGGGATAACTAGTTGGACATCAGTGTGTACTACTTGACACTCATGTTCCCTTGTTTCAGGTTCATAAATTCTTCAGCCTTGGACTCCCTCAATTCCTAGGGAAAGAATCAATCTAGAAAAGCCTCCAAAAACTTACTCCACACTTAAGGCTCAACTATAATTCATTATACCACTGATTGTCCACATCCTTCAACTGATAAGCCGCTAATTCAACCCCTTCAACTTAATTTACATGCACAACCCAAAAAATTTTCTCCAGTCCATCAATGAACCCGTATGGTTCCTCCTCAACCTTCATACCCAAAAACATGGATGGGTTCAGTCACATAAATTGACCAACCCATGTAATCTCAGATGAAGCAGACACAAATCCTATATTTTCAGATTGACGGGCCTAAGAAGCCACTAACTGAGCTATCATATGCATAGACTATCAGAACTCAACATTATATACCTCTCTCTTAGAGTTCTAAGTAAGGTTGACTCTAGATCGAGGAGCCCGAGGTGCCCTAGGTGGAATCGTCTAGGTAAGTAGAACTCCCAGAGTAGCAACAAACTGTAGAGTATAAGATTTATAATGGGTATGTATCTCATGGGTAGGGCGGACATCCTCATCTTGGGCATTCTGTTCTTTGGATAGATGGGGAGGCATGATTAATTTCTAAAAGATAGGAAACCATTTATTAGAGGACATTCAGACTCTGTAGCAGGAACTAAATCATGAAAGAAAAGAGAGACATTCCTAGACGTCTAGTTGCCTCCTTATAACTTGGCACGCTACCCACCCATAAATAGGACTCTACCCGATACAATTTTGCAGATACCCTAGGACCATGAACTATGCTCTGATACAAAGTTTGTTATGACCTAAATTGTGGCCAAGGCCATGAAGAGCATCCCAAACCATGAAGGATCGAGAGCCCTTGTCTAATTGGCAATCATATCCATAATTCATATACAGTAAGGAAGTGCAGAAAATATAACAAAACGGAAATATAGTCCTACTTTTAATTCAACAGAACAATACGAACATAAGTTCAATAAAACTCAAACTATCTAATACAAGTCTGCGAAACCTCTACTAAAACAAAAATCAACATCTGTCTGAAATATTAGGAAAATTCCCTCTGTCAGACCATGAAAACAAAATAAAATAGCAATGTCCAATACCCAAGGCCTTCCAAAATAAGGGAGGCTCATCAACTGCACACTTTAGACAACCAATCTAGTGCTTAGCGAGACCCAGGACTGTGCCTTAGATCCTGAAATATAGGGGGTCAATACAGATGTACTGGTACGCAGAGCAATCCAAAATAATGCACTTTTATACAACATAAGTGAGAGAAATTCATAAAATTTTTTACATATGATACATGAAAACATATGGGCATACTTAAAGGACTTTGAAATATTTCTTTGAAACCATGACTCACTCTTTGTATTACTTCTGAGATAGGTGGTACACCCTATAATTTTTATATTCCATGGGCTATATGGAATTCACCCATGACTCTGCGGGCAAGCCCCCGACCTAAGTTTGCCGCAAGGGTTGGAGTTTTAATTCTGATAAGCCAAAAGGCACTAGGCCAGTGTATAAACCCTCATTAGGACATAATAAACCCGTATCGGCAAAACACAATTTCGAGCAATGATTTTTTTGAGATCGAGCCCTCTTTGGGTAACCACCTAATATCTATTAAGACCATTTTAACCTTTTATGAAAATGTATCTTTCAAAACTCAAATTCTAAAAATCTAAATGAAATTTGATTTATGTTCTATTCTGAGTCTGTTATGGCATTATCTATTTTGGTATCATTATACAAAGACTTACAAGTCATTTACACAACCATATCATAATATGCTTTTGTTATTTCAATTCAATCAAATCATTTGACCACCAAAAACATTTAACACTGTAAGAAAGTTCTTATTTCAAAACATATGTCATACTATGCAAAGATTCTCTCTTTCCTACAACAAAAGGGTGGTCAATTTCTCAAGACAATTATAAAATTCTTTTGATTATCACAATTAGCATTTACAAGTAAGAAATACCCCTCTCTTTAATTCACAATCAACATAAAGTTTATAAATGATAGTAAAACTCTTACTTCATGCTTTAAGACATGCAATTGAGTAATTCATAACATGTGAAATCAAGATGCTTCATAACAGAAGAGGGAGTATCAATCTTCATGCTCTCAATTTAAATTTTCAAAACATCTAGTGCATACATATACATATGCATGAGTAAATGATCAATTTCAAGGGAAGGCCTCTAGACCAAAATAATATTGTCAAAAAGATTTTACAATGCATACTTGTTAACGTACCTAAAAAACCTTTCGTAAACATATGTTTTCTCAACATTCGAAACATTATTAAAATAATCTCACCATGCCCATGTAGTTTAGAAAAATCCCACATACCTTAGATTATATAGTTCGAAGGATAGAACCCTAATCTTGACACTTTTCTTGAAAAATCTTGGATTGAAAGGCTTGAATTCTTGTCTTGAAGGAAATTCAAATTTCTCTTATCCTTGAGAGTAGAAAGGATTTGAGATGTTTTAAAACTGATAAAAAATGATCAATAACATTTAGGGTATATTTAATTCATGTGAAAGGCTTTTGGGAAGGAAAGTACCAAAATACCCTATTACAAATATCCTTTTTGTGCAGCTTGACCTCGACTAACGGTCTGGGTGATGGACCATTACTCTGATGATTGACCATCACTCCAACCATTAGTTTATGTATAGAGGTCGATCTTTATACTTGAGATTGTTAGTTTGTCTTGATGGGCTGTCACTGGCTTGGCGGTCCGTCAGTTTGGCCGTCACACCTCAGTAAACTGACACCTCTTTGGAAAATAAGCATAACTTTTTACCCAGATATGTGATTAAGGAAAAACTGGTGGCGTTGAAAAAAATACTCGAATTCCCTTTATTTTATATATATTAGGACCTCTAACATAATATATAATAGGAGTAATTATCAATGTTCGTTGACCCAAGTTGAGATGTTCACTAAAACTTAATCTATAGAAAAGTTTTCTACTCATCTTTGAGTTAAGGGACCGCTATGATCTCAATTCATATACAAATAGATTCCCACACTATATAATTGATAAACATATTTATATTTACAAAAGAGTCATTGGATTTTGGGACCTTTATGCATAGGAATGATGGTTTACATTCTAGCCCAAAAATATGGGTTATTACAGATTTTTGATGGTTTTCCTTAAAATTTAAGCTTGAATCCCTTTTTTATTTTGAGGAGGATAGCATTTATTCTTTAGAGAGAATTTTGTATAAAAGATGACAAATAGTGCTTTTGGGACCCTACATCTCGTGTTATGGATGGATTAGGGTGAGGGAAATGACTCAAATACCCTAATAGACCCAAAACTCATTAAACTAAACTAGACTAGTCGATGAGAAATGTAGTGCACCACAGTGATCTATTGACGTGATATGCTATGCACTGCGGTGCTTCCCACCGGTGCGATATCTAGCATGATGCATCCATATCACGGAGCCTTACTATTTGACCATTCAAAAATATCTCAAACATCGTCTAAAAAATCTAAAACTCACCTAAGATGAACTATCAACAACCCCGATCATAAATCATCTTAGAAACTAATGTTTCGAGGTTGATAAGGTCAAAAATAAAATCATCGAATCTTAAGGGAATTTTGGGAAGGATAAACCTTTACTCTTAGTGAAATTTTCTAAGTCTTAGACCCCTTTAACAAATGATAACGCTCAATCTACAGCTCTCGTGGGAGTGTAAAGCGGTCGTTAGCAAATATAGAACCCAACC
>NW_025872505.1:0-4265 GCF_002878395.1 Capsicum annuum
ATTCTTCTCTCAAGAATTCAAGGATTCAAACTTCAATTTTAATATTTCTTCAAGAATCCATTCAATTAAGGTATGTGAAGTATTCATCAATGGGTTTCTTTCACCCATTGAGCCCAAAAACCTTCTCTTTGATTAAAGTATGAGTTTTTCTTTCATTGTGGTATTTCACATGTTCAAGATGAATTCAATCTATGCTTTTTCATAGTAAATTGAACTCAATCTATGTCCTCATATGATTCCATGTAAATTAGGTCATGTAATGCTTCAAATTTTGAGTCCTTAAGTATATTCTTATTAAATCTATGTATTTATAAATTTAAAACATGTAAGCACGTTATTTTCCAATGATTAACGCCTTGCCATGTTCAAATTCATGTACTTCAGTGGTTATTGAAATTTACTACCTTTGGGTCTCTGAATTATGATTTACTATTGCCGTTTAAATGTTATTTTCATATTTTTTAAATCATTCAGTGTTGGTGGGCTATGAACACCCGATACCTAGGTGTCTTTACATGATTTTTATTTTCAATATGAGTCAGTTAGACCATGGTTCTAATATCATATTCAGAATGTCATGTTTATGTTGAGCACTTACAAGTATAGTACCATGTCATGGTAAACACTAATAATACTAAAGTCTTTTAGTTGGGAGTAACACTTAGCACCAAAAGAACGTAGCAATAGAGAATGCCTCTTCAGTAGAGGCATGAGTCATTAGTAGCAGTCCCTAAGTTCCATACCTACCGCGCCACCATAGATTATGATGGGTCCCCCATCAATAGAGGCATTGCACCCTCGTCTTTTGGGACATCAACCTAGTGGATCCACATCATCATTCATGTTTTGGTACCCCTTGCAAGGTACCAATACCCTTCCAACTGGGGCTATATGTTAGACCTCGATAGCTCAAATTGGGGCATGTCGGTTATAGCTAGCTCCCACAGTCTCAGTACAGTATTCAAAGTAGGTCAATTCAGGTTTACGTGACAAAGTAATCAGATTTTAGTAATTATTCAGTTAGTTTTTACAAATTATTCATGTTATTTAGATAATGTCAGTACATGCTATACTTGTTTTGGAATTCTCAGTTTTACATGTTTATGTTTTTCATGTCCAGTATCCATACATAATCCACAGATTATTTTTACATCATCTTTAGCTTTACATGAGGTTTACATACAGTATTCATGCCTTATTGCTTCCCAGATTTAGTTCTACTTATTCTACAAAAGTAAAGATTTAAGAAACTAAGTGTAGTGATTCACCAGCTTATCAGATTATGTTTGTAGTCATGTTTTAAGATACTTCAGTTTTCAGTTTATTTCAGTCTCTTGGTGAGTCTAATTGCACTTAGCTTGCATGTTTTAAAATTACATATCTATACAGTTTTACTTTTTGCATTCACCCCTACTTACTCAATATATTCCAAAGTACTGATCTATATATATGTGTATATGCTACATTGTCTCATAATATAGGTAACAGTTATAGCCACATATCATAATCAGACAATTTGCAGCTTCCAGCCAACAGTTGATGAGTTCTCTTGTTTTAGGAACTCCAATCAATTGTAGTTCATGTACTTTATTTTTATTATTCATATGTATTGATTATTGGTATCTGGAGGCATATCCCAGCTATCTATAGTAAGTATTGTAGAGGCTTCGTAGATAGTTAGTCAGAGTCACTCATGCAATTCTAGTTTTTTTCTTCAGTTTTATCATGATGTAAACTTCATTGGTATTATACTTATTTATATTTCTTTATGATCATATTTCTGCTTAATAATTTAGTTTTTATACAATTTAAATTAGTTGCTCAAGTATCATGTCAGTCCATGGGTTAGCTTGGGATCACTTATGGTTTTAAGCACCGAGTTACAACTAGTGGGTAGTCTCGGGTTGTGAAAAACTTGGTATCAGGAGCACAAAGTTCAAGTGTCTTAGGGTGTGTATAAAGCTATGTCTAGTATAGTCTTGCGGAATGGTACGAAGACGTCTGTACTTTTCTTCAAGAGGGTACAGGGCATTTAAGAAATATTTCCCTTCTTTTATGTCGCAGATCGTGCTGTAGAAATATTCTCTAAGAAACTTATATCGATTCTCCTCATGCTCCATTCATGTCAATGCTGTCTTATTTTTTAGGCAACAGAAATAGTGAAGCTTGAATTCCTACAGATAAAGCTTTCTCAGATAGTCCTCACAGACAGTTATGGGATTACATGTTCGCTCAAAAGTTTCCCATCAATGCATTTTATGTTCCAAAGTATGAAATATTTCATTCATGTTCATGAAATCATGCACTGAGCCAAAGTCAAATATACTTTTAGATCCCTTCTCAGAATTCTATGATAGTATATGACCTAGAGTTAGAAGCATGAACCTAGAAGTTTAACAACAGTAAAGTGGGGATAGTGTTATCTAGATTTAGAAGATTATGTATCCATGGGGCAAGTTGTATAAAAGGTGAACTAGTAGTCTTGAAACAGTGCATACAACGATTTAAGTATGTTAATTCAAAATTATATGTTGTTGATATAGGGTATGCTAGTATAATGGTAATTATCATGGTTTAGAGTAAGAATATAAGTTTATAAATATGATATTAGTAGGCGATGAAGGAAGAAAAGAAGATTATGTATTTAGTGGGGCAAGTATGTTATAGAGAAGGGTGTAAATATGTGATGGTGATTACTGAAGTTAAAGAAAGATAAGGATAGTATATATTAAGGGAGTGTTCAAGAATGAAGTTAGTATAGTTTGTTAAAAAAATTGGGAATATCCATGTTAAGTGCTAGAATCTAAGTTTGAATCTTGGATGATTGAGCTAATAGAAATAAGAGTTTAAATTCTAAATCGTGCAAACTCAATGTATGGTGATACTCCTAAAGATTCTAAGTTAGTAAGTGTTTAAGTATTTATATGATGACCATTGGGGCTATAGAAAGTTAAGAGTTGTATCTCAGAAGGAAGTATTAGAAATGGGTGCACTTTTGGGTGAAGTTTATTATTTATATGTATTGTTATATATTGGACTCAAGAGTAAAGTGGTTGCATTTTAGTTAGAGTTTATTAAGTGGTTCACAGACTTAGAATGATGACTTAAAGCTAAGAGGGAGATGATAGAACAAGGAACCAACTCAAGCTCTCAGATTATAGTAGTGATGCCAGAATGTTGCAGAACATTAGTAAGGGAGGATGATGATACCTGACCCATTTTCATCTCAGTGTGAATTTTTGTCCTTCATTCATCATGAAGTTTACTCATACCTTACACATCATCTCGATGATCATAGTTTATGTTCATGCATATCATAAAGAATCATATACTCTTCTAGTTTCTAGTATAAGGAGTTCTTGTCCACTAAGAAGTAAACATCATATTCCATGAATTAATGAACTCCAAACTCAGGTCATGCAACTCATGACTCATGTACTCATGCTTTACAGTATGCTCAGTTCCCATAACTCATGGTGCACTCTTGATAATCAGCGTAATTCAGATTATGTCATGTATGTCCTCAATTTAGATTTCTATAATAAATTCATGATGTTAATACTTTATTCCTCATACCTCAGTTGAGTGTCAAAGTTAACCTTTCATGCTTCAGGACCTCATGTTCTAACCTTTTAAGTGACCTCTCCTTATGAAATAATAGTAGTGATGAAAGATTATTTAGATAGAAGAGAGTAAATGTTTCTTATAGAGGAAAGATTATTGTACGCTTGTTTTATCTAAGACTATAAGTGTGAAGTAAGATTGAGGCCAAACTTTAGATATATGCCATGGTTAGTTGAAATTCAATATCCATCTTCTTGGGGATAGTGAAAGAAGGTTCTTATTGATAGAGATTTAGAGAATATGAGAATGATGCTTTTATGGGTTGTATGCCTAGAAGTTCATATTTGGTTATAATGATAGGCTTAAATGTCATGTTGGTGTATGTAATACCCCGGGAAATTTTTTGTTGAAATTTTGTGCGTAAACGTGTTGGGTTCTATCTTCTAGAATGAATTATAAATTTTTCGTGCGGAATGTCTTAGATTATGACACACCATTGCGTAGAGTATCGAATAATATTTTCAACGATATGTGGATCATCCAAAACGGACACCCGAGCGACGAGTTATGAACATTTCGACCGAACCGTGAATAGTAGTGAACAATAAAACGTGCAGGAAAAAGTACTGAGGCCTAATGTATTTTTGCTCCAACTTTAAACGATCATAACTCCTTGTACATAATGATCTGGGTGATCTACA
>NW_025872505.1:4365-5044 GCF_002878395.1 Capsicum annuum
TGTATTTTTGCTCCAACTTTAAACGATCATAACTCCTTGTACATAATGATCTGGGTGATCTACTATATATCAACAAAAATCTCTGTGAGTCCACTTTCCAATGAAATTGGTTTCATCCAATTTGTCTATCGGAGCAAAAAGTTATGGTCGATCTACTTCAGACCATCAAAAGCAAATGTTTAGGTCAACTTCAAATGATCATAACTCCTCTTACACAATGATATGGGTGAGATACTATATATTAACAGAAAGATATGAGAGTCCTATTTTTAATAAAATTGGTTTCATCCAATTTGGATATCGAAGTAAAACGTTATGGTTGATCTACTTCAGACTATCAAAACAGTCCACCAAAGGACAGATTCAAGAATTTTTTTGATTGTTAGGGGCATTTCGGTCATTCCCCCTCACCCAAAATCCGTCCAAACCCTATATTAAAGCCTATTAGAAGCATTATATATTATATTTCATCAAATTCCCTCAAAAAAAACCCTAAGCTCCTACATCCAACCTCAAGAACCTCCGAAGTTCACCATTAATTCTGCAAATTTATTCAAGATTCCAAGTTCCTAATTCAAGAACTCCAAGAACCATCATTCAAAGGCACGATTAACATCTCAAAAATGAGTATCGATCTAAAGTTCATCATTCAAGGTATGTGGGGTTTATCAACAAGAAC
>NW_025872506.1:0-10143 GCF_002878395.1 Capsicum annuum
TTTTTTTTTTTCTAAAAAATAAGGGATTTTAAGTTAATGATAAAAAAAAAACTTTTAGTTGTATTATCTTCGACAATGGGTTTACAATTTTGAGTTTTGATGGTAAAATCATAGAAAGAACTTGAGAAAATCCTAGTTTTTATCGTAGTGTTCTGTGGACTGTTGTGGTATTGTTGGATGGTATTTGTGGTATTGGTGGTGGTGGTGGTAGTGGTGTTGGTGGTTATCGTAGTGGCACTGGTGGTGGCTGCTGGTGGCATTGGTTGGTGATATTTGTGGAGGCATTGGTTGGTGGTGTTTGTGGTAGCTGTTCGTGGTCTCAGTATTCGTGGTGTTTGTGGCATTGGTTGGTGGTGTTTGTGGTGGTGGCTGCTAGTGTGTCGGTATTGGTGGTATTTGTAATGTATTTTTTAAAATTTATACATACATCAATTGTAATGTAATTTTTATTTTTTTGTTGTTTGTAGGTAAAGCATGTTTCCCAAAAGAAAAGAAACTGAAAGAGGATCAATGTTTGACCACCCAAAAAAGGCTACAGTATAGAGGGATTCGGAGGAGCTCCTTGAACAATCTCAGTCAGGGAAAAGTAAAGCTGGGAAGAGATATGAAAACAACATTGAAGGAGGTGAACAAGGGTCTGTAGATGGTGATGAAAAAAATAAAAGTGAGAAAGAGGAGGAATTAGAGAGTGAGAAAGAGAAAGAGGATGATCATCAACATGATGATAATGGATCACCAATGGGGTGTGAATTAATATCGATATTCCCGCATGATCCTATCAAAACTTTTAGTATGAACATGTTTCAAGTTGTGATGCTGATAAATGACCCAAAATTAGAAGAAGAACTAACTGGTGAACTTGTACTTAAATGTCAGATGAGGAAAAAATTTAATTATTTTAGGAAAATTATGAAGAACAAACATAGATGGACTTTTTAAGAAGAGCTGCTTTGGATACTTTCTTGAGCTGCCTGAGGACCCCCCTCTGCCCGTTTCCATATGAGGATGGTATATGGTTTTCTCAAGCACAGAATCAAGTACATAGGGGATGATATAGATTTGGAGGAGGAAGGCAAAAAGATGGATGAAATCTGGATCAACTACTGTGTCATGCTAGTTTGTTTTGGCTTGCAAGAGTTTGCCATAGTGACTGGCTTGATATGCCATCGTCCAGAAGAACTACCGATTGCCAAGAAAACACCCCGTAAAAGATCCAAGGCAACAAAATACAAGGAAAAAATAGATAGGTTGTTTGACATTGCTCGACGTGGCTATAAAGCATCGATTTGTTGACAGATCTCATGGATAAAACCATACCAAAGCAGTACAGGGAGCAATTGTACTTAGTTTGGTTTGCCCATTCAATTATATTGGAAAAAGATGCTAATAAGGTCATAGAAGATGATTTGTTGGCGCGTGCTGAGGATTTTAATGAATTCAGCAATTATCCCTAAGGATATGACAACTTCTACTTGACTGTCTAATATTTACTGACAAAGCTATCCTCAAGGAATACCACATTATACGGCTTTCCTTGGGCTTTCATGGTAAAATTAATCACTATTTTTACTCATCCATTAATTTATATTGAATATAGTTATTATGAATTTTTTTTGCTTGCTTCCTATTTAAATTTTTTAGGCTTGGGCATTTAGAGTCATTCCTCCCCTCCGAAAGCAGGTAATGGATTACCCGGATGAGGCTTCTCATCTAATGATATTTAGGTGGTTGACTACAAAGAACAACACCAAAATTAAGGAGGTTGATCTCTTTAACCCTCTGGATGATGCAGTACGTCTTCTTCAAGTAAAATAATTTTACTCAATGAAAGAAATTGAACAGATGTTATATCTAATGCACCAAATAGAACATCTGTTGTGACAGATTACCTATTTTGTCACAACTGGTGCAACAAATAGATAATTTGTTGTGACAAAAGATTGATATCTTGCATCAGATTACCCATCTGTTGCTTTGGTTCTCTGAACCCAACTCCTAACAAATTAATCATCTATTGCAAATTATGCAACAAATGTGTAATCTGATATAACATATTATCAATCTATTGTAACATACAGATCATCTATTGTATAACATGTAACCTAACAGATTACCCCTCTTGTGCAACTGGTGCAACAGATAGGTAATCTGTTATGACAGATGATTGATATTTTGCATCAGATTAGCCATGTGCTACTCTGGCTCTCTGAACTCGACCCAAATAAATTTTAACCATCTACTGCAAACTATGTAATAATGGGTAATTTGATACTATATATTATTAATCTGTTACAGAAGTTAACTGTGTTAAAATGTAACCCAACTGTGAAATTATTATATTATATAATTTAAGTGTATTTGTCTTTTTTAATAGGTTGTGCATCCATGGATCGTGCCTACTGAGCAAGAGTCGGTGATGACTTCTTATATTACTTTAGGTTATGTTGATACTATAGCAGACCCAACGGTGGAGTTAATAAAGAAGGAATTGGCTAGAGCAACAACCATTAGAAGAGCAATTAGGCAAGGTCAGCCTAATGTTGAGGTTCTTAATGACCAACCTACAAAGGCAAATCTGGGTGCTTCTTCTGGTGGAGTTGTTGGTGTTGGTGGAAGGCATGCTGATGCTGCTACCACTCATGATTATGAGAATGTTGATACCAAGAAAAAATAAATATGTTTGAAAACACCCATTGTCACCCTTACACAGGTCCCTCTCACCCCTCTTCACCCTCATATTCTTATTTCGAATGCGCAGAGTGCAAGGACAGCCACGATAAACTCTCTGAAAAAGTAGAGGCTATCTCTAAAGCTGTCGAGGAATTCAAATCCAAGAGGAGTGTCATACCATCCAATAAGGTGAGGGAGACATACACTCTTACAGTATTGGTTAGGAGGAAGAAAA
This sequence comes from Capsicum annuum, assembly GCF_002878395.1. NCBI lineage: Eukaryota > Viridiplantae > Streptophyta > Magnoliopsida > Solanales > Solanaceae > Capsicum > Capsicum annuum. Next base: position 2,906 of record NW_025872506.1, read on the forward strand.
AAACAATTAGCAACGTATTCTCTGGTCAGAAATTAAAAAAAATTCCAACTTCTCCCTCTCCAAAAGCTGTTAAAGTTTAGGACTATTCAAGAAGGTGGACATATACACAGAACTTGGTGCCAAAGAGAAGAGGGATATGCGACATACCAAGAATATCAAGCCAGGCGCACTAGATTACACCAGGCCTCCCTTTTTCCCCCAAGACTTCCAGACTATGACAGATATGCGTATGCGATACGAGGACAAGGCAAGTTTACTTTTCTTGACCTATTCTTTTAATCTACCCCATAAAAAAGAATCTACGCAACAGATGTGAAATTTGTTGCAACAGCTGGGTTTTTTGGTGCAACTGGTAGTGGTTCTGTTGTAACTTATTATCTATCTGTTGCATAAGTTGCGTTGGATTATTGATTTAGAGAACCCTATGTAGCAGATAAATGATCCGTTGCATATTTATAATTACTAACCTATTTAAAAATTGACTTCTTATATCACAGTATGTTGACAAAATTCTTCGCCTCATGAGGAAAAGGCAATTAACGTATTCGAAAGCTTATGAAGATGCTGATAGGATAATGGACCTCGACTGCTGTAAGAAGCTCAAGGATAATTATGATCAACTCAATAATAATGTGTCAGCCTGTGGCGCGGGATTTGATTTCTTAGTTTCTACGTTGGACTAAGATGAAGAAGAAATGATAAAATATGTTAGAGGAGAGAGGCCAAATCTACACACAAGAGCTGGATCGAGGCAAAGAGGATTGTTGCAGTCATTAGCATAGACGGCATACATTATCGGGCTTTTAAGATACTACTCGAGGAGGGAAATATCAAAGTTTATGATTGTAACGAACCTACCATCGACGAGGTCCATATTTTTTCCACGTGTAGCCACTGATGGAGCTGTTCCCCATCTTGTTGAGGGAGAATAAACTAATAAATCATTTGCTAGAGGAATTATTAATGAAGAAATCATGGGATTTTGAAGGTCAAAAAATGGGTATGAACCTTTCAAAAAATGATACCGGTTATGCGTGTGGCTCGCATGCTTTTGCACACATTGAATGTTTACTGACCGACATAGAAATGGCCAACGACCTTTCTGTGTGACAATGCTATGGTAAACCTGCAAGAGGTCTGGGCTTATGGGGTACTAACTGGACGCTTGGAGCCTGTGAAATATTTTTTTTTATTTCAAGTCACACTTTACTTTACTTTAAATTACATGTACATGTAGTGGCAATAATTTTTTCTGATGAAAGTTGAGTTTTTTATAATGCAATAGATTGTCAATCTATTATAAAATATATTATGTTGATATTATTTCTATCTAATCTAAGTCAAATCTGTTGCAACTGTGGAAAGACCTGTTTGATAATTTCCAATAGATGACCTAAATTTTACAACATATGCCTAAATCTGTTTGATATTTTCCAACAATTACGCTTGAATATCCATGTGCTCAACAACACCAAACCAGTATCAAATACATCACTATGAAAATTTTAGCAATTAGGTTTGAATATCCATGTGCTTAACAACACCAAACCAGTAGCAATAACGGTAATAATGTAGCATCTTCTTGCTTGATTTTGTTTCTCTTCAAAAGCCCTGACTTTGTTCAACAAATCCCAGATTATGCGATTTTCTTGTAAAGGGTGTCGTTCTTCATACCAATCAAAGTAATCGCATCCATCCAATTTCTATAAAAACAAGAACACAATTACAAAATAATTACAAGTCAATAATTAATCAACTAATTAAATAAAAAAATATACCTTTGCAATCTTACAAGTAAAAAACCTACGACCTGAATTTTGTTGAGTCCAAGAAGTCTTCAATAGATCTTCATGACCGTACTTACAATATCAAAAATCTTTATCACAAAAAATAGTGGAAGATGTGCTCCACATTGTCAAGCTCGGTTGGAAAAAATTAAAAAAAGATTAAGAAAAGAAAGATCAAATACAAATAATTTGAAGAATTTTGATAGAAAAAAAGATGATGATGAAGAAAAAGATTTGGGAATTCAGAGTAAAATTTTAGGAAGAAGATAAATATATAAGACAATGGGGAAAAATGACCGTTGAAGGCCAAATCAGATGCCAAGTCAGCAAAAATGAGGGTTCAACGAGCCTTGGCTGTGTGAATTATACGCAAGCAGACAACAGGGCAAAAAGTGCCAAACTGGCACATTTGATGCCTATTTTATTTTACGTGTTTAAAATGAACACTGTCTACTTGATGCCTATTTTATTTTAGGTGTTTTAAACTGAACACTGTCGATGGGTTTCGCCTTTTTTATTTCAATTCACTTTAACTTTTTAAAATATAGTGGAAATTATATATGTCCAATGAAAGTTGAATTTTTATAATGCAATAGATTTTCCATCCGTTTAACAGATATTCTACCTGTTCTGACATATAGTTTATCTGTTGCAATAGGTTGGTCATTTGTTGCATTATGTCGATGTTTCTATCTAAGTCTATCTGTTACAACAGTGGAAAGACCTGTTTGATAAATTCCAACAGATTAACTACCTATTGCAATATATGTCTAAATCTGTTAGATATTTTCCAACATATGAGTCATTTGTTGCAACAGATACATTATCTGTTGTAATATTTAAATCTAGAATTCCATTTCAATTAATAAGTTCAAATCTAAGGAAAAGATAAAATTCATAGACAAAATAAAATAAATCGAAGCCTTCAGAAATTAGCTGAAATAAATCAACGAATAAATAAAATATAAAAAAATTATTATGGATATAGATCTCAACAAATATATCAACAATTTAAGTATTAATGACAAGGATTCCTAAGGAGGGGTCAGGTTATTACTTTGACAGACTCAAGCTATAAAGATCTACTCAATATGAACAAGTTGTTCTTCATCTGGTGCTATGGAATTTGGCTTTGGTCGTTGTGGATCTTTATTATCACTTACGTATAGTTTATGCATTTTTTATTCTTTGTATTTTCATAAAAAGAGTAGTATATTGTCAATGTTGTTCAGCAGTAGCTTTTACATCCACCTGGAAAGCCAGAATTGGTCAATGTTAATCACGGAGATACAAAAAAACAGAAAAGGATAACTCATCTGTTCTATAAAATCAAATAGGTCTTCCTTCTGTTTTAAATTATCCCAAACAGATTATATTTCTGTTACAATAATAAATCAACTATTGGGAAAAATTTCTACATAAGGAAGACTCGTATGATAATTTCTAATTGATGAACCATCTGTTGCAATATATGACTCATCTGTTGCAGCAGATAGGTTTTCTGTTGATACAAATAAAAGCGGTGCGAAGAGCCGTTTGATTTGCTATATAGATGAGACATATGTTGCAACAGATATTTTATTTGATGCAACAAGTTAGTCAATTATTGCAATATATATATATATGTTTGATAATTTTCAGCAGATGGGTCATCTGTTGAAATAGATATGTGTCTGTTTGTTAGTTGGAACAGACATATATATTCACCTTCTCCAGCTCGTGCTGCTCTTCTTTGAACATTGTACATTGCTTAGTGTAACACAGGGACAGAGGAGTTGCAATTTTGCTTTTTTGGATGCTTGATAATGCCTTGGAAATCACTTTTCTTATCCTCTTAGCCTTAATCTCTAATGGAGTGAATGGATATAAAATCTTCTTTGATGGAATGACACCCCTCTTAGATGTCAATTCCTTTACAGAAGCATTTAATGCATTAATAGCATTAATTACTACATCATGTTTGCCTTGTATTCTTGACATTTGCATGCAAAACATTCGCTGGGAGAGGCAAAATCTGTATAACCAGTATGATCATACTCATAATGGTTTGTTTTAAATACTATAAGAGGAGCATCATTAGCACCAACAGCAGCACCACTACCACCACCAACAGCTTCATCACCATTAAGACCATCAACAACAACAAGCCCACCCTCTAAAATTATTTTTCTTGTAATGGTTGTTGCTCCAAACAATTCCATTTTTATTCTGTCAATGACCTTAGGGTCCGATAAAGTTTGCATAAACCTTAAAGTAAGAAAAATGGCCTCTTCAACTATCGATTGGTCGAAACTAGCGATGGATTCAAAATCTAACATGAATCATTACATATATTAGAATGATGATTAGATCATTTAAAAAAATCATTAATTAAAATAAAAACTTAATTATAATTATACTTACTGCATCCTTCGGGGGATTGAAACGATAATTTTTTTTTACATTTCTATCAGTTTTGGCCAACAACCATCTCAAGATTTTTCGACAAAAACTTCTTCCTGGTAGTTCACTTGTTGTCTCAAGTAAGGAATGGCTTCAAACGCCCAAGCCTATAAAATAACGCTAATAAATCAAAATCATTATTGAGTAAAAAAATGAATGATATCATAATAAAAGAAAAAAATATTTACCATGAAAGCCCATGGAAAGCTATATAAGTTGACTGTCTTTGGCGCTAACAGAGTCAACAAATATTTGACAGTCATTTTGAATATTTCATAACCCCAAATATATATGTTAAATGTCTCAAGATCCTCAGAGAGCTTTATTAAATCGACGTTTATGTTGTTGTTAACGTCTCTCGCCCAAAGAATATTATGTACAAACCAAACCAAGCACAAAGACTGTTTGTGCTTCTTTGAAAGTCCTTTACCTTTCAACGCTTCTATTAAATTTTTATTTTTGAAGCTTGGACCAACAATGGACACCAGGTCATCACGATCACACGACTTGCCTTTGCCTTTTTTGGGTGTGCAGGGTGCTTTTTTGGAGTTAGAATAGGTATAACTTGAGAAGGAGGATAACATTTTAGTCCAGTAACTATGGCAAACTCCTTCCAACCAAAACAAACAGGCATGCCACAGTAATTTATCCACACCTCATCCATCTTATCTTTGTTTTCATACATAAACCTACGCTTGAGAAGTTCATATACCATTTTTATTTGAAAACGAGTATTGTTGTCCTCCAGGAAATCAAAATATTTCCCAAAGCAGTTGTCCCTAAAATAAACATCCAATTTTTGTTCTCGAAGTATTTTTCTAAAGGCATCAAAATATTTTCCCATGGCTGACTTAACCACGAAATCACCCGTTAAATCTATGGCACCATCGCACTATATTCTCACAGGATAACGATCAATGCTGAAGGTTTTAACCAAATCTTCGGTGGAAGGGTTATTAGCATTTGGATCATCTCTTTTGAAACATTCCTCCTCCCCGTGTTTATCATATTCTACTCTTGATTGAGATAATGTTTGTAAAATAAGCTCATAGAGTGTTGGATGTAGCCTAGCTGCTTCATTTGTTCCTTTACTTGGACTTGATTTGGTTTCTGTTCTTTTGGGAGCCATATTATCTAAAATTAATAAAAACATAAAAAATATTTTATAGTTGGTTAATGCATCATTAAAAAAGGATAACAGTAAATCTAATAAGTAAAACAGTAAAATAATAGTTCCAACAGATCACTGATCTGTTGCATCAAGTAGTATATCTATTGCACCATATTACCAACCTGTTACGATGGATAAGTAATCTGTTGCACCATATAACCAACTTGTTGCAGCAAATAAGTAATCTGTTGCAATAATACCAAATGTATCACTCATTTTTAAGATAGATGAATAGTCTGTGCAACAAATCACATATTATTGTAATATATGAGTGATCTGTTGGAATAGTTAAATAACATATTGTAATAAATGAGTAATATATAGCAACAATACAAAATATATCACTCATTTGTTAAGAAAAATGAATTGGTTGTGTAGCAGATCACACATCTGTTGAAACATCATTTTTTGCAATATATGAGTGATCTATTGGAACAGTTAAATAACCTATAGCAATGGTTGAGTAAATTGTTATGACAATATAAAATATATTACTCATCTATTGAGAAAGATGAATGGTCTTTGCAATAGATCACACATCTGTTGCAACATAAGAGTGATCTGTCGGAATATTTAACTAACATGCAGCAACGACTGCATAATATATTGTGACATTACAAAATATATCACTCATCTGTTGAAAAAGATAAATGGTCTATGCAACAGGTCGCACATCTGTTGTAACACATAAGTGATCTATTAGAACAGTTATCAACAGTCAATATTATTTAGATTTCTTCCAATAGAAAGATCGTCTATCACGGCAGATGAATGGTTAGTTAGAAAAAATAAAGTCTTTGACATATCCTGTTGGAAAAGTTCATAGGATTTTATGCAACAGGAGGTTCATCTATTACATCAGATCTTTAATTCGATAGTTTCTCTATTGCATTAGATGGTTAATCTATTGCATCAAATTTTTATCTGATGGTTCCTCTGTTGCATCAAATTTTTATCTGATGGTTCCTCTGCTGCATCTGATAGTAAATTTATTGCATTGGATGGTTAATCTGTTGCAATATATGGTTAACTTATTGCATCAGATAGTTAAACTATTGCATCATATGATAAATCTGCTGCATCAGATTTTTTATCCGATGGTTCCTCTGTTGCATCAGATGATTAATCTGTTGCATCAAAATTTTAATCTGATGGTTCCTCTGTTGCATAAGATAGTTGATCTGTTACATCATATGATAAATTTATTGCATCAAATGGTTAATATGTTGCTCTAGATGGATAATATGTTTGAGAAAAAATAACAGTAACATGATTTTGTTCAATAGTAAAACAACAATATCACCATTTTTACCAAGAACTAGAACAGAACAAATCAACCTAAATCGTTATTTTGTTTGTATAAACACAAACAATAAAAATCAAACTTCAAAAAATACAACAAACAACAAAAAATCATAATTCACTTCGGAAAAAAAAGAGAAGAAATACCAGTAATTAGGGGTTTATTCAGACCGCTTTTCAAATTAAAGAAACAAATATTGAAATTGTTAACCAATACTATAAGAGAAGTTAGCTTAAGTTCATCATTTTCTTCAAAACTAAAAAGGCCATAATTTTTTACCTGTGGAAGAAGAAAAAAAACGATGAAGAATTCAAAGCTGTTATGACCGGAGAGCAAGGTTGTCATGTCGATTGAAGGTTGAAGTCGAAAAGGAACTCGAAGCCCAACTATTTATCGTTGGATGTTGAAGTCGCCACAGATTGAAAGAAGAAATTTGTAAAACTATTGGTTGGGAAAGAGTTGAGAGAAGCTGTCGAGAGAGAGAGGAGAGAGACTGGTTGATTTGGATTGAAGAGGGGTGTGGGTTGGGTTGATT
>NW_025872507.1:0-4114 GCF_002878395.1 Capsicum annuum
GTCGGTTGATTCATCTAAAAAAATGGACGACCCAAAATTGTATTTCGCCTTGATCATACTATCGACGAATGGAATCATGTAGGGTGTCAAATTTTAAAAATTCTTGGATTTTGGGGAGAATTTGAGGGGGAAAATGAATTTTGAGAAGGGATTAGGATAGGATGAGGTGGAATCGTACTATACAAGGATGAATTTGAAATTCAAAGAAGGATTTTGGATTTTTTAATTTATGCCAACTCGATCGTTTTGGGTTTAGTTGTTTGAATTTGTTGTTAGTGTCGGGTTTGTCTGAGCTAGACGCGAATGTCGGGTCGGGGGCTGGGTCGTCCGTTAGGTTTCTGGAGTTTGTTGTTTGTCGGTGTTGGTGTGGTGTATTACTATCGTTGTTTTTCTGGTGTTGTGCGTATCAGATAAGAGGGGAAGGAGAAGGGGATTGGGTCGGGTCACTAGCTGATTTGGAGTTGGGCTGCTATTTGGGCCTGGAAGGTCAGGGGGTTTGTTGGCTAAAAAATTAAAGAGGATGGGTCAATTTTGGGGATATTTATAAAATAACCCCAATCAGTTTAAGGGTTGGTCAGTTTAATTTAATTTTCAATCATATTTTAAAATCAATTGGTCAATTACACTGCAATTGTGGTCAATTTAATTTCAATTATGACCAAATTAAATAAATTGATTAAATTTAATTGAAATTCGATACAAATTAATACCTTATTCAATCCCTAGTTTTCTTGATTTAATAAAATCAAACATATATTTATCCAAATAAATTATTTTTGAGAATAAATTATATTTAAATCAACATTTAATCATTTAAAATAACTTCAAGATGATCCTTGATTAAAATTTGATATTTTATAAAAATAAATATTTAAGTACCAAAATTATATAACTTCGTATAATTAAATACGATAATATATAATCGCTGCTTCAAATGACAAAATTAAGTACATAAATATTTTGAAAATATTTTTATTCAGAGGAAATAAATATTTTTATTTTATTAAAAATCGAAGAAACTCAGCATTAAATTTTGTTGTGGAGGACAAAAATTAGGTGTCAACAATGATAATCTAAAATAATTAATTAATATTACAAGATTATCCCTACTTTGCAGGTACAAATACATCTTTATTTTCTATTCCGACCACAATCATTTTATAGTGAGTTCTAGTAAGTGAATTAGTATTAAGTATAAAAAAATCATGGTTCCTTATGCTAATGGAATTGCATGTCGATGTTGTGGCCAAATATCTCCTAATATTGTTGTTTTACTTTATCATTTAACAGACTCATTGCAGAGACGTTTATACTCCGACAGTACAATGCAATGGTGTAACGCCCCGAAAAACGGGTCCCGAAGAGTCACACGGTGCTTGAGGCTATGAGTAGCCCTAAGCTAATCCTTTGAGCCATTTTTATTCAATTCAACACAAATCAATGGGGTTTCCATAAATAACCCTCAAATATCAACAGAGTAATCATCATCCAAGAATAAAAAAATTTCAGAAAGATAACAAAATACGACTTATTAATCAACTCCCAACATCTATACTAGTCTGACAAGCCTCTAAGAAAATCAATAAAACCAGCGAGCCGTTGAAACATGACCCAACTGACTCATACTCAGTTATCAAATGTAAACAATTTCGTGAAACCAATATCAGACATCATGTCCTCGGAACATGAGGACTCACCATAATAGAAGGTGTAGAACAGCGTGCCCGAAGAATCACTGTCGAACCTGGAACTGAGCACCTGAACTTATATTTCTAGAAAATGCAGCCCACATACGAAGATGTGGGTCAGTAACATGAAAAGGAACCGAGTATATGGGGGTGTATACAGTTGTATAAACATCATCATCATAAATATTTATAAGAAATATGCAGGATGTATGAACGACTCACATAGCCCGAAGAAAATCATCATAATTATGAGAGGATGAAATAAGTACAATAACACATGTGAGTCATCATATAATTGTCAATCACTTTCAGTTCATCAAGAATATCAATTCTCATAATGTAAATATCATTTAAATCTTTCGAAAGAATAACCTTCACAATTCCACTTTCAAATCACTTCACCATTCATCATAGACACAAGGAAACACACACACACTGGGAGATCCTATATTTACATAAACCCTGTGAGCTACATGGAGTCCAATGTACAACCCACGTTGGGGAGAGCCATCCTATCCTTGCCATTGGAGTAGGACTATCGATATCAAATCCACACAAACTAGTGAGCAGTATATAAATCAGCCTCAGGCTCACTTCTACGGGGGCACGTAGTTCTAGGGAAGTAAGGTCGCTTTATACCTTCCACTCAGTGCTAAAGATTTCTCCCGTAGTTAGCTCAGATCATTTCAAAGACAATCCACAACAAAACAATTTCAGTAATATATAAATATACATCGGGAACCATCATGCTTCCCATCTATAAAAATCAACCACGTTGTGGATTTCTTTCACACTCGAGTTCAAAACCCATTAAGACCAAAAGGTCAAATCATTCAAAATATCTCAAATATACAACATCAACGTGCTTATAACACACACTTTCTAAAAAAAATACAATTTTCAAAGGGGATTCATGACCCAAATATCAAAATCATGATAAATATCGTTCAAGATTCATGCTTTATACCTCCACACATGTAAATTCATCTTTTAAATTCAAGAACTTGGAATCTTGAATAAATTTGCAGAATTAATGGTGAACTTTGGAGGTTCTTGAAGTTGGATGTAGGAGCTTAGGGTTTTCTTTTTGAGGGAATTTGATCAAATATAACATATAATGCTTCTAATAGGCTTTAATATAGGGTTTGGACGGATTTTAGGTGAGGGGGAATGACCAAAATTCCCCAAAAAAATAAAATTTTTTTTGAATCTGTCCTTTGGTGGTCTGTTTTGATAGTCTGAAGTAGATCAACCATAGCGTTTTACTCCGATATCCAAATTGGATGAAACCAATTTCATTAGAAAGAGGACTCTCATATATTTTCGTTGATATATAGTATCTCACCCAGATTATTGTGTACGAGGAGTTATGATCGTTTGAAGTTGACCCAAAAATTTGCTTTTGATAGGCTGAAGTAGATCAACCATAACTTTTTACTTTGATAGACAAATTGAATGAAACTAATGGAAAGAGGACTCGTAGAGATTTCTGTTGATATATAGTAGATCACCTAGATCATTATGTACAAGGAGTTATGATCGTTTAAAGTGGAGCAAAAATACGCCAGGCCTCAGTACTTTTTCCTGCACGTTTTACTGTTCACTACTATTCATGGTTCGATCGGAATGTTCATAACTCGTCGCTCGGGTGTCCATTTTGGATGATCCACATATCTTTGGAAAGTTTATTCGATACTCTACGCAATGGTGGGTCATAATCTAAGACATTCTACACGGAAAATTTATAATTCATTTTAGAAGATAGAACCCAACACGTTTACGCACAAAATTTCAACGAAAAATTTCCCGGGGTATTACAAATGGTAAGACCATATATGAATCTATTGGTATGACTTTTTTGTGTAATTATTTGATATTCTTGCTGGTAAAGTTGTTACTATGTAATTAGGAGGTCATGAGTTGGATTTGTGTTTATGCAACTCTGGAAGGCCGAATTTATTTATAAATCAAATAAATTAAATCGCATTTAATTTTATTTTCCTCTATAACAATAGATAAGACAACTTTTAGCCATAAAAGCGTGTACTCCAACTAATAAATAGACTGTAACCGCTCAGAGTTTTTCCAATTGTTCCCAAACCTTTATATAATAATTACTAATGCCCATAAAATAAATATTGCTAAATTTTACATTTATTGCATTTGTGTGAATTGAGTGAAACATTATTACAGAAATCTAAAGCTATTAATTAATTTCAAAAAATTGTCCCTTCAATGTGGGTATTAATATATCTCATGAATTCTATAGTGAATTCTAGCAAGTGGACCACTACTACTCCAAGCTATTAATACATCTCTCTTTTCTATTTCATCCACAATAATTTTATAGTGAATTCTAGCAAGTGGACCACTAGTACTAAGTGAATTTTAAATCAAAGTTAACTGAGTTAAGAAAAAACACAACC
>NW_025872508.1:0-1486 GCF_002878395.1 Capsicum annuum
ATACTGACAAACAAAGAAGATCCTCTAGTCAAAGTTCTTTGGCAGAATCAGTCTGTTGAGGGAGCTACTTGGGAGGTAGAAGCAGATAAACAGACTAAGTACCCTCACCTTTTCTCCGTAAACTCAGACTCAGCCCAAGGTAACAGTTTTCCTTAAAATTACTCAGTCTCATGTTCCGATATTGCTACCAACGCAGTATCAACTAACGTTGCATACTCAGTCATGCATTCACGAATTAGTTCAGTTATGTACTCATGAAACAGACATACATGTTTTGTATATAAACTCAGCTTATCAGTAATCACAGTCATGCATTCATAAATTATGTCCAGCTATGTACTCATGCATCAGATATGTATGTTCAGTATGATAATTCAGTTTATCACTAATTTTAGTCATAGAATCATGCTTCAATTATGCATGTCCAGTGTCTAAATCTAGTCTACCAATATTCTCAGTTTAATCAGTCTCATTCGAGGAAAAATATTCTCAAGGGGGAGATATTATAAGACCCCACAAAATTCAAATCTCAACTCAGTCTTTTAAGCTTTCTAAGGGGTCCCAGATTAAGAAAATTTTAGCTAAGTATTCAAACTTAGTGTCATTTTGATCTTCATAAGTTGAAAAATCTATTTCACGACCTCTATGACCTTAAAATACCAATATTTAGGTTAATTCATGACCAGGAATGTCAGTAGGTGTTCCCGAATGAGTTTCATATTTTTTGAACCTCGTTTGGGAATCTAAAATAGTGTATCAATGTAATCTCAGCACGGCGCATCGACCATCGCGTTGATTAATATTTTTCTTGACTCTCAGTGGTAATTTTCAGTGAACTGACATAGACTCGACACGGTGCATTGACTATCGCGTCGATACCAATGACGTAGCACGTCGGTCTGCGCATTTACAGTTTAGCTTTTAGTCATTTAAAAGTTGCATCCTCAGGGGTATTTTTCCACATTTAACAGCGCCCAAAACATGAGATTAAGCCCCTTTAGAGGATAAATTCATGCATTATTCTCAAATTTCTTAAGAACAGAAACCCTGGGGGGGGATTAATTTCAAATCAAGAACTCAAGAAACCACCACCAATCTTTCAGAATTCTGGCACTAAGGTATGTCAAGTGTTCATCCAAGGATTCCTTCCACCCTTGGAGTCCAAGAAACTCTTTTAAACTTCAAGTATCTTGATTTCATGATTTCTATGATTTGGATTCAAGTGTATTCGTGATTAGAATGTTGATTGGATTTCTATTCCATGATTAAGTGCAAGATTTATGTAAAAACAACTATTATGTATGTATTATCATGTGAATTCATGTTAAAGCCTTGAATTTGTGATGCTCATGTGTTGATTAGTACTATGTGCATATACAATGCCTTTCAAGTGTTTGATGAGTTGTTCATGAGAAGTAAATAATGAAATTATATCATGATTAGCATATATTCAAGTTCATGTCATGCAAGTGTTTGCTAGAATGTC
>NW_025872508.1:1586-3929 GCF_002878395.1 Capsicum annuum
GATTGGATTTCTATTCCATGATTAAGTGCAAGATTTATGTAAAAACAACTATTATGTATGTATTATCATGTGAATTCATGTTAAAGCCTTGAATTTGTGATGCTCATGTGTTGATTAGTACTAAGTGCATATACAATGCCTTCCAAGTGTTTGATGAGTTGTTCATGAGAAGTAAATAATGAAATTATATCATGATTAGCATGTATTCAAGTTCATGTCATGCAAGTGTTTGCTAGAATGTCCCAATGAATGAATGATGATTAAGTAGTAATTTATCATGTTTCAAGATTGTGTCATGTCTTATAATTTATGCTATCGAGTCCTAGAGGTATTTAATACCCAATAATTTAGTTGATTTCCTAGAGCCATGGTCAGTCTTAGGATAGTATCAGTCATGATATCAGTCATGACATGATCAGTAGTACTCTCAGTCAGTTACAGAACTTAGGAAAAACTCAGTAGACTCAATATCAGTCCAGTCCAGTTCAGTATTCGGTTCAGACCTCAGTAAATTTAGTTAGTTAACAGAATTTAGTAGTATTCCATCAGTCAACGGAACTCAGTGAACTCAGTTCAGTTTAGTTAGACAGTATAATTAGTAGTAGTTCAGTAAAGCCTATTATGAACCTGGAATCAGTTCAGTGTCTATTCAGATAAAAGTAGGATTCAGCACTGAGTTAACCCAAGGATGGGGACATTCCTGCCAGCAGAGGGTTTGACCCTTAGTAGCAATCCCTGCATTACAGAACTACGTAGCTAATGTAGGTTGAGATATTTTCCAGCTAGATATTATGAGGATTGATACATCTCACTCGAGTTTTCCTGCCAGCGAGGGTTAACGAATGAGCTTCCTATCAGAGAGGGTTAACTCACAACATGTCTTTACCTATGGTACGATATTGACACCCTTCCAACTGGGGTTATAGGTTGGACCCCAATCTATATAGAAAAGGGGTAAGTCGGTTAAATGATTACTTCTCACAGTCTCACTATCATATTCAGTCTTAGTACAGAACTCAGTTTAGTTCTACAGATTTAGGACTGTCAAACACAGTTACTCAGTTTAGTACAGAACTCAGTGTAGTTCCACAGTATCAAGACTGTCAGATGCAGTTATTCAGTTATCAGTAATTCAGTATCATTATACTCAAATATCAATTTATTAGTATTCAAACTCAGTATTAAGTGTTATAACGATATCAGTTATAATTTATGTATTCACGTATGTACTTTCATCCAGTTATACTCATGTCATTCAGTCAGAGTTGTTCATGAACATGAACCCATGTATTTCAGCCAACCTCACTTAGCATACCAGTATATTCAAAGTACTAACGCATACCATTCTTTTGAACTATGATGTTTTATATCCTAGGGTTAGATGCACGGGCTCCCGATCATCCCTAGCAGTCATAGATTTTCAGCAGTCAGAGTTAGTGGTGAGTCCTCATAGTTTGAGGACATGATTATTATTTCAGTATTTCAATTTTATTTTATTAGCCGGAGTCATTTGGGGACTTGTCCCATCAACTTCACATTTCAAACAGTTTAGAGGCTTTTCAGACTAGAGTATTTTCAAATAGATGTTTCAGTTTTCTATTGTTATACGGTATTCAGTTTTGCTATAGTATTGAACATTATGGCATGTTTTCCACCTAATTCCTGTAAATTATAGTATTATTATTCAGTTATTGCTACAGGTACCAGTCATGGGTTAGCTTATGGTCCTTTGGGATCATGAGTACCGTGTAGCATTCCAGGTACAGACTCGGGGCGTTACATGCTCATGATCTTGAAGATCAAAGACTTAACCCTTTGAAAATATGTCCCTATCCTCGTGAACACAAAGAAAAAAATATGGTTGCACAAGATGTTTGATAACGCTCAACTTACACATTAATTTAGTGCAAGACGATCGTCGTCAATATATTTACCCAACTTTGGAGTCGGTGTCGAATCCACAGGAAATAATATGAGTGGCGATTAAACTAATTTAAAACTAAAGCTACAAATTAAATTCAAATAAATGATACGAAAAGATAAAATAGGGATTTTCAATGATCAAATAGATGGTAAAGTTGTAACTTGCTTCAGAACTCAAAGCCAAAATTTCAATAGTTCAAATCAATGATAAAGAATAAACTAGGGTTGTGATCACTATGATTACTAATCCCCATGAAATAATAGTTGTGGCATTGGGTTCTCATGACTTTCGGGAAACACCAGATTATCAGTTTCAACAGTCCATCTAAGTGTTTCTTAACCTACCTAGATATTGAACTCCCTAATTCTCTTGAACTTAAAAAGTCATTCTATTCATACTGATTTTATTTCAATTTGATC
>NW_025872509.1:0-1313 GCF_002878395.1 Capsicum annuum
TATATACCAAAAGCAAAAATAAGTTTTATTAATACTTGTGAAAAATTTTACCAACCATCATATACACTTAGTGAAATACTAGTTAGAGATTTAAACATAAAAGCAAACTTTGTGTTAGAATTAGATTTTATGATACAAAATAATGGAGGATGTCTAATTACAAAAAATTGGGTAATATTCGCCAGTAATATCACTCACTCACCAGTACAGACACAACCTACTTTAACTAAATATCGCCTTCTTAAGGATAAGCCAGAGGAAAGCTTAGATAACCAAATAAAATCCAAAATATCACTAGAATGTGATAAAGGAGAAAATTGTACATGTAATAAAAAGGCAACAATGTATGAGGAATTACAAGATTTATTAGTAGTAGAAGAAATAGAAAAAGACTATACTTTAATAGAAATGGATACAGAACTATACAATTTTAAGAAAGGTATGCAACAAATAGGAGTAATAAAAGATCAAAAAGACTTAGAAAAATAATACAAATCCTAGATAAGTTAGAAATAATTGGAGAAAAACTCTTGCAACATTGGGACTCCAATCAAATTACCTGCAAATTAGAAATAATTAATCCAGAATATACTATAAAAACAACATCTATAGAAGTTACAAATGAAGACCTTAAAGACTTTGAAATACAAATAAAAGAGCTACTAGAATTAGGAATAATTAGAAGATCCACGTCAAAACATAGGTCAACAACTTTCATAGTAAGAAACCATAGTGAAATAGTGAGAGGAAAACCTAGAATGATAATAAATTACAAAAGACTAAATGATAATACTGTAATAGATGTATATAAGTTACTAAACAAAACAAAATTGATAAATAGAATACAAGGAAGAAAAGTATTTAGTAAATTTGATTTTAAATCTGGATATTGGCAGATTAAAATGCATGAAGATAGTATAGAATAGACAGCTTTCACAGGTCCAGAAGGACATTTTGAATGGCTGGTCGTGCCTTTTGGATTAAAGACGGCTCCTCCAATTTTTCAAAGAAAAATGGATAGTATTTTTAGAGACTATAAAAACTTTGTATTAGTTTACGTAGATGATATTTTAGTTTTTAGTAATAATATGAGAGAACATTTAGGAAATATAAGTGGATATATATATAATAAGCAGGTAGTAAAATATAATAAGAAGATATATATAAATAATAAACAGATATATATATATATATATATATATTTATATATAATAAACAGGTAGTAGAATATAATAAGTGGATATAGTTAGTTTAATAAAATAGACATATAAATATAGAAAGTAAATTATTATAACAAGTTATTAAAGCAGGTA
>NW_025872510.1:0-8254 GCF_002878395.1 Capsicum annuum
ACTGGGTCATAGGAGATGCTATAGAGGAGAAACCTTTAACAAAAAGGTGGTAATAGCCAACTAGACCCAAGAAACTTCTAATGTCAGATGGAGAGACAGGTCTAGGCTAGTTTCTAACAGCTTCTATTTTCTGGGGATCCACTCTAACACCTTCGAAAGAAATAATATGACCTAGAAAAGCAACTGACCTTAGCCAAAATTCACACTTGCTAAATTTGGCAAACAAGTGATGATCTCTAAGGGTTTGCAGGATGATTCAGAGATGATCTGTATGTTTATTCTTACTACGGGAGTATACCAGAATGTCGTCTATAAACACTATGACAAACATATCAAGATATGGCCTGAACACTCAATTCATGAGGTCCATGAAAGATGCTGGGGTATTAGTTAGCCCGAAGAACATAACAAGAAACTCAAAATGACCATAACATGTTTGGAAGGCTGTCTTTAGGATATCACATTCCCTAACTCTGAGTTGATGATAGCCAGAGCGAAGGTCTATCTTTGAGAAGTTACGTGCACCTTGCAATTGATCAAACAAATCATCTATTCTTAGAATGGGATACTTGTTTTTGATAGTGACTTTGTTAAGATGGCGATAGTCAATGAACATACGCAAAGAGCCATCTTTCTTTCGCACGAATAGGATAGGTGCACCCCAAGGAGACACACTTAGTCTTATAAAACCTTTATCTAAGAGATCTTTGAGTTGCTCTTTCAACTCCTTAAGTTCTGCGGGTGCCATATGATATGGAGGAATCAAAATGGGCCGAGTATTGGGAAGAAGATCAATCCTGAATTCTATCTCTCTATCGGGAGGTACCCCTGGAAGATCTTCTAGAAAGACATTAGGAAACTCATTAACAACGTCAACTAATTGGAGAGTTGGAGTCTCAAACTTAGTGTCTTTAACTCTAACTAGGTGATAAATGCACCCTTTGGAAATAAGCTTTCTAGCCTTGAGATATAAGATAAAATGACTCTTGGAAGATGCAAAATTACCGTACCATTCGATAACAAACTCACCAGGGAACTGAAACTTGACTACATGGGTACGACAGTCTATGGATGGATAACAAAAGTGAAGCCAGTCCATACCCAGAATAACGTCAAAATCTACCATGTCTAAATCTATCGGATTAGCAAACATAACTCTATGAAGAATATAAATAGGATACTTTTTGTACACTTTTCGGGCAACAATGGACTCATCTCAGTGATCACTATCTCAATTTTCCACATATAGTGGAAGTCAATGTCTCAACCTACGGTGGCACGTAGTTCTGGGGTATGAAACCATAGTAACATACCCAAATCGGTGCTAAATACTACTCCTAATACTATGCTCAAAAATCTCAAGAAAAATCCACTTTAAGGGTAATCTCATAATTCTTAAGTTAAATAAATGATAAAATTCATAACTTGTTTCATAAAGTTGATTTTAACTCTATTGTGACCAAAAGGTCAAATTTTTCTACACTTCATCAAAAATAGTCTAAACATGGGTGCATCTAGCACATAAATTCTCAAAACAACAATCTCAATATGGGTTAATGACCCTTATAGCGATACTTAATCAAAACATTTCAACATTTATGCTTTATATCACAAGCATGCTTAATTTATACAGAAATCTGAAAAATTTCAGCCTTTAATCATAACAATAATCTCAAACTCATGGAGTTTATTTTTTAAACATTCAAAATAATCATAGTATCTTGAACAACAACATAGGATAAGATTTATCACTTCAAATTCATGATAAAACATGTAAAAATCATGTATCTTTGTAAAATAATGCAAACTTTTGGCACAAGAACGAAAGGGTGTTCTTGTTCATAACCCTACACACCTTTATGGTAACGGATTAATTGAATTATTGGACCCTCAATGTTGATTGTGTAACCCTAGTTTTTTTTCTCCTTTAGTTCTCTTGGATGATGAACTTAGACTGATAATAGGGTTATGATGTGTTTAGAATCTATTAAATTCATAAGGTTAAGTTTAGGGGTGTGTAAGGAGAGCCAAAAGACTTAATTGCCCTCAAAATAATCCAAAAACGGAGTGTTTAAGTCACTTGAAACCATAAGATATGTGCCGCATATGATATCACATATACTTACATAGGAGCCGCATATGCTATCGCATATGCTTTCCAGTGGCCATGTGCGATAGGTTAGGCGATGCACTCTACTTCGTAAAGGCATAACTCCTAGCTCGGGTGTCGGATTTTGGTGAAATTGGTATCGTTGGAAAGCTAATTCGATTCTCTATAATTTTGTGGGTATAAATATGCAGAAATACCACATATTTATCAAGTTATTCTAATTCAAAGATGACCCTTGCGACTTCAAACACTAAAATTTGATAGATTTCGAAACTCTTAGCTTGTACTACCTTAAGTGACTCAAATAACCACACTTAACACATCATAAGCTATCTTATAACTAGGGTACTCTTGTTAATTTAGGTGCCCAAATTTCGCTCACAAAATTTGGGGTTTTCACATATACGAAAAGCGGTTTGTTTTCTAGCTTAGGAAAGTGCGGGGCATTACATTAACCCAAATGGCTACACCTGGAAGGGGAAAACCCACTGCTAACCCTACTTTCTGAGACACACTCTATATTTTTATACCCCAATATTCTCTCACATAATACTTGAATTCTACTAACTCTTAATCCTTGTGAGTATTATCATAGTCGGAGTGCACACCCTATGAAATACCCCAAAAAATCCAAACCAATATTAGAGCCATGTACCAAGCTCATGCATAGTACATCATGGTTCTTTTATAGTTTTATGAGTATGTTGGATTTAAATTAAGGCTTCAAATAGCTCCCAGCTATCAGATGAATCAAAACATTCCTTACCGATAGAATTCTTGAGAAGGATAATGGTATAGTCAACTTCAAACGAGAATAACTCTCATTATACTTGGAATTTTTTGATCTCATGACCTATAAAAATATATATAATTGAATTATCTATCCAATAATACCAATTTCGCCTAAATCCGATATCGAAGCAAAGAGTTATTCCTATTTTACTCCAGCATGTCAGGCTAGAAACAGTGTGACGACATTCGTGATAGCTTATCACATTTGTGATGCCCTATCACGAAGGTCGTCAGCCTTAGTCAGAAACCACCTCCCAAGTGATGACATTCATGATAGTTTATCACATTTGTGATGCCCTATCGCGAAGGTCGTTAGCCTTAGGCAGAAACCAGCTCCTAAGTGAAGACATTCGTGATAGCTTATCACATTTGTGACTCCCTATCACGAAGGTCGTTAGTTATGATTTTTCAGCAATTGGAATTTATTTCATAAGGGTATTTTTGTCATTTACTTCACCTTCCACGAATTATAACCCTAAAGAGGCATAATTTTTCCCATTTTTCTTCAGTTAAGTATCTCAAAAACCCTCTCTTACGCTCTCAACCGCAAGATTAAGGTTTCCATCAAACTCATCTATCAAAACCAAGATTCAAGCCTTTTTCCAAGATAATCGAGAATTAAGTTTCCTAATCCGAGAACTCTCTAGCAAATCATCAAGGTTTCCATTCTAAGGTATGTGTAGTGTTCATCTATTGATCCAATCCGTTCATAGAGCTCAAGAACCATATTTTAAATATTATTTTGTAAACTTTTTGTGGTGATATGAGTATGTACATATTGACGATTGTTGTTTAAGTTTCAATGTGATGTCTAAAGGTGTTTTCATGGAATATATATATGTTTGTTAATTGAAAACCATGAACTTTAGGTGGTTTAATATGGTGCAAGTATGAAACCCACTTATGCCTTAAAGAATACATGCAAGGTGTTTGATAAAATGCTTAGGATGCTAGAAATTCATGTTTGTATGGTTCTATGATGTCTAAATGACAAGTCCATGTTAGCTATATACTTCAATATGAATTCCATGCTTTTCATATGTTGCTATTGTGGTGGTATGCAGCATGTAAGATAATGGAGATATTCAATATGTACACAAAATATATCCATCCATTCCCTACAATGTTTAAGATGTTGAATAACTATATGAAATATGATATCCCCTACATATGATATTATGAATTGTGGACTCAAATCTTGTGATCAAGTCATGTCATGTGTGTCAGTTTCCTTCTATCGAGTCTTGGGGGTATTCGTACCCAAAAAACACAGTTGTGTGCCTAGAGCTATGTCATGTTGTCACGATAATCTCAGTCAAGCTATAATCTATAGAACTCAGTCATTCATGTGACTCAGGAAACCTCACAAATCTCATGATCTCAATTAACTCTCAGATAATAGTACTACTCCGTCAGTCAATAGAAGTCAGTTAATCTATCCATGTACAGTCAGTTGAATCATGTTTAGTCTCTTCAGATGGGAGTAGAAGTTAGCATCAAGTGAACCCAAGGATGGGAACTCACCTACCAGTTTAGGGTGTGATTCTTAACAGTCATCCTTGTGTTCCAGAACTACATAGCCAGCGTAGGTTGAGACATCTTAGCCTGTCAGATTAGGGTTGATGAGGTGGCTTAACCTGTTAGTTTAGGGTTCCCACCATTCTCCTTTCGAATACCTATCAGCTAAGGGTTACCCATAACTGTCCTTACCAGTGGTGCGGTATTGACACCCCTCCAATTAGGGCAGATATTGGACCCCAACTTAGCTATATGCGTTATTGGGGCATGTCGATTAAACAACTAACTCTCACAGTTTCAAGATCAGTCTCATTGTACGAAATCACATAGGTCTTCAGATTTTAGTATATCTGGACTGTCAGATACAGTCAGACTCAGTTACAGTATGAAACTCAGATAGTTCCATCAGATTTAGGATTGTCAGATACATTCGCCCATGTTATCAGAATTTCAGTATCAGTTATGTTAGCCATCAGTAAACCATGTATTAGCATACAGGACTAGCTATCATGCACCCATGATTTCAGTTACTATGTATCCATGTTTGTACTCTTACGTTCATATCAGTCAAACAGTTAGCATTGTTCATGTATGTAAACCCTATTTATATTTAGCCTACCTCACTCGTATACTCAGTATATTCCCTCATACTTACGCATTTGTGCTATGGTACTTTCTTTTCATGTTACACCATAGGTTTAAAGACACGAGCTCCAGATTAGCGGTAGCAATAGCATTTCCAGTGACAGAGATTCAGTGAGTCCTCTTCATTCGAGGACAATATGATTTGAGTTATTCATTATTATTTGAGCAAGTTATCAGTTTACGGAGTTAGTTGGAGACATGTTCCTTCAACTCCTTATTCAGATAGTACTTAGAGGCTTTTAGATTTAGTATTCAGACTTATGTTCATATTTGATTCAGTTTTCAGCTATTTTGGGTATCTTTCACCCATATGGATATTATGTTTTGACAGATTCTTTATTCAGTTGAACCTTATGGCCTACATGTTCATGTTTTCCACATTATTACATTATATATTGTAGTGTACAAGGACAAATATCAGTCATGGGTTAGCTTATGATCCTTCGGGGCCATAAGCACCGTGTAGCATTCCGATTCAGAAAAATTGGGGTGTTACAAACTTGGTATCAGAACCTAAGGTTCAATAGAGTCCTAGGAAGTCTGAAAGCCGCATCTAGTAGAGTCCTGTACATGGGTGTGTTGCGCGCCACATTTATGTACAGGAGGTTATGAGATGTTTTAGGAATAGTTTTCTTTCTTCATTATTCATGTCATGCTAGTAAACATATTTTCAAGTCAGTCTCTCAGTCTAATCCGCTCTTCTCTTATTTCAGAAACATGCCTCCAAAGAGAAGAAATCTTCTAGCTCCTCATCCTAAAGATCCTTTCGGCGAACAAGTTTCTCATGCGGAGTTTAGGACTGCATTTACCGCTCTTGCTTAGTCTATAGCTGCCCAAAATAAATGACCAGCAATTATTCCGGCCAACCCAATGGCCAATTCAGCAGCAACTAGGATTTGGGACTTCACTCGAATGAACCCTCTGTCCTTTTTTTGGTCTAATCCAGACGAGGATCCTCAAGAATTCATTGACCAAGTCCAGAAGGTCATTGATATCATGGGAGTCACTTTTTCTCAGAGTACCAAGTTAGCTGCATACCAATTGCAGGACGTCGCTCACACTTGGTACAAGTAGTGGTTAGCAGAAAGGTTAGAGGATGCAGGTCCTGTTGAGTAGGAAGAATTTGTCACGGCTTTCTTAGACAAATTCTTTTCCCAAGAGCTGAGAGAGGCCAAATTTCTTGGGTTCATCAATATTAGGTAGGGAAATATGATAGTTAGAAAGTATTCTCGTAGATTTACTCAGCTAGCCAGATATACCCCTCATGTAGTTGCAGACAACAGGGCTAAGATAAGCAAGTTTGTGTCAGAGGTGAATGATAGCATGGTAAATGAGTGTAGGTCTACGATGCTGAACAGTGATATGACTTTAGCCAGGCTCATGACCCACGCTCAACAGATAGAGGAGCAGAAGGTTAAGACTAGGGAGAGGCAGAACAAGAGAGCAAGATCAGGCAGTTTTAGTTTTTCTTAGCCTAAATCAGAGGGAGAAAATCATTTGCAATTTTATCCTAAGTTAGCAGTTCTAGCCCCTTCCTCCGCTAGTGCCCCAGTGCTGAAGATCAAGGATGGCAACAGAGACAGAGCACCAGGATCTAAATCTCAGGGTAGTGTTAGCAGTGCCTAAACAAATCCCCTTTATCAGACTTGTGGTAAGAACCACAAGGATATTTGCAGAGCCGGTAGTGATGTCTGTTTTAGTTGTGGTAAGCCAAGACATAGGATTAGGGAGTGTCCTAATCCATGCCCTCAGGGTCAGCAGAATCATTCCATATCTCAGTCCAATCGCCCGAACCAGTAGGGTGCCACTTCCAGTGCTACTAGTGGGCAACGCCCAAATAGACACTATGCTCTTCAGACCCGACAGGATTAGGAAAATTCTCCTAATGTCATTACTGGTACGTTACAGATTTTTCATGTTCATGTTTATGCTTTGCAAGACCCAGGTGCATCTTTGTCTTTTGTCACTCCATACATAACAGGCGATTTCAGAATCAGTCCCAAAATTTTAGCAGAGCCCTTTTCAGTCTCAACCCCAGTAGGTAAAACCATTATAGCTCGATGGGTTTACAGGAACTTCCCGATTATGATATTTCAGAAATCCACATTAGCAGATTTAGTCGAGTTAGAGAGGACTGATTTTAATGTCATTCTCGGCATGGATTAGTTCCATTCCTGCTATGCCATAGTCGACTACAGAAACAGGATAGTTCAATTACAGTTCCTAAAAGAGCCCATCCTAAAGTGGAAGGATAGCACTTCATCTTTCAGGGGTCAACTTGTTTCCTACCTTCGGGCAAGGAAAATGATTTCTAAAGGGTGTGTGTATCATCTCGTCCATGTTAACGATTCCAGTTCCTAATCTCCCAGCCTTGAATCAGTCCAAGTGGTTAATGAATATTCAGATGTCTTTTCCGAAGATCTTCTAGGCATTTCTCCCTAAAGGGAAATGACTTCGGCATAGACCTTCTCCCAGATACTCAGCCTATTTTTATTCCGCCATACGGCATGGTACCAGCAGAATGCAAGGAACTAAGAGATCAGTTGAAGAATCTCTTAGATAGGGATTCATCAGGCCCAGTATATCCCCATAGGTTGCACCAGTCTTATTCATGCGTAAGCTAGATGGTTCTCTCAGAATGTGCATTGATTACCGTTAGCTCAACAAAGTGTAACGCCCCGAAAAATGGGTCCCGGAGCGTCACACGGCGGTTGAGGCTACGAGTAGCCCCAAGCTAACCCTTTGAGCCATTTTTATTCGGTTCGGCATAAATCAACGGGGTTTCCATAAATAACCCTCAAATATCAACAGAGTAATCATCATCCAAGAATAAAAGAATTTCAGAAAGATAACAAAATACGACTTATTAGTCAACTCCCAACATCTATACTAGTCTGACAAGCCTCTAAGAAAATCAATACAACCAGCAAGCCATTGAGACATGCCCCAACTGACTCATACTCAGTTATCAAATGTAAACAATTCTGCGAAACCAACATCAGACATCACATCCTCGGAACATGAGGACTCACCACAAAGAAGGATATAGAATAGCGTGCCCAAAGAATCACTATCGAACCTGGAACTGAGCACATGAACCTATATTTTGAGAAAATACAGCACACATCCAAATATGTGGGTCAATACCATGGAAAGGAATCGAGTATATGGGGGTGTATGCAGTTGTAT
>NW_025872511.1:0-1731 GCF_002878395.1 Capsicum annuum
ACCCTAAATCTGATGTGAAAAAAACATAATTATTTAATTAAAAAAAGCGCGTCTAAAATTAAAAATAACACAAAAAAAAGTTAAAACTGAAAATTTCAATTCCAATTCTTCTTCTTCTTCTGCAAAATCAAAATCCCAAACTAAAAAAAAAATCTAAATTCAAAACATCCATCTTCTTCTTCTCCAAAATAAAAAATTCTCAAATTGAAAAAAAAATCAAAATTCAAAACATCCATCTTCTTCTTCTCCAAAATAAAAAATTTTCAAACTGAAAAAAAGATCCAAATTCAAAACATCCATCTTTTTCTTCTTCTTCTCCAAATTCAAAAATCCCCAGTGAAAATTTCAATTTCAATTCCAAGTTGCTAATAAGTTTCGAACGATTAACACTGGGTGAATTTCCTCCTTCTTCCCCCAATTCAATTCAACCATCGACAAGTAGTAGTACAAGCGTCTCACTGACCTTGGCCCAACAACTTTACAAACTAATAATAGCCCTCACCTCTATTCTCTTCCTTCCTAGATAATAATCCAAAATTCAAACTAATAATAGCTACTCTTTGCTGGAATTCTTCACTAACTAATAATAGTTACTCTTTGCCGGAATTCTTTAATCTCAAGTAAATCTAATCTAAATTTAAACATATATGCTACTTTCGTATTATTTAAATAACTGGATTCTGATATCAATTGCAAGGGGGTGTGGATTAGGTGCGGTAACTTTACTAGGAAATAAATAGTTATTAAGTAATAAGTATTTATTTTTATGTAGATTATTTCGTGTATATTATTGGTTGATTTAATTTTCATTTTTATCTTCTTGACTTAAGATGTTTTATTAATTCATATTCTAAACTGAATATTATCATAATTAAATTATCTAATGTTTTAGGATTTTCGTTAGTACTATATAATCTTTTGTATTCTGGTATAAACTATATAGTTTAGTTTCGATATCTTTTAATGATTTATTCTTTTCGTAAGATGTATTTATTAATTTGTGTAGTTTATTATTTTATCCTATTGAAATTTTAGCAATTTCTGTGTAGTATTTTATTCTAACTTTGCTATATTCAATGCGTAGGTTTATGTTCTTTATCTGATTAACTAATATTTGTTGTTCATGTATAGGTAATTTTTCATCTGTATTAAATAATTTTTCGTGTGTATTAAATAAATCATTATCTGTATCTTCTTTTCTAAGGTTAATTTCATTTTAAGTATTTTTTCTTCTAGTTGTCTTTTTTCTATTTCAAGTTGATATCTGCAATTAACTTCTTCATATATCCAATTTTGCATTTCTTTAATTTTTTTATATATTCTAACATTTATTTATTCTGAATAGTATCCATCTGAATCTAAATAATATTGATGTTCATAATATATGTGTAAGTTTTCTATACTGTTTCATAATTCTTCCTCTTAATCTTGTAATTTTTCTCATATTATTTTCTTTATGTCTATAATTTCTATATTTCTAAGTATATATAAAACATGTATTTTAATATCATCTGTCATTTAAGTTCGATTAAATGCTTTCTCATAATATTTTTTAGTTGTTTGTTTTAGTCTAAGTAATTCTTGCATATTTTCATTAAGGAATTCTATATATTTTATATCGTTAGTTTTCATGTATTTGTCTAAATTTGTTTTCATTTGTTTTTCTACTAATTGTATATTTTTCATATCTTTTTTCCAAAATTCTAGATATATGTGATTTATCATAGTTGA
>NW_025872511.1:1831-2539 GCF_002878395.1 Capsicum annuum
TTTTCTTTATGTCTATAATTTCTATATTTCTAAGTATATATAAAACATGTATTTTAATATCATCTGTCATTTAAGTTCGATTAAATGCTTTCTCATAATATTTTTTAGTTGTTTGTTTTAGTCTAAGTAATTCTTGCATATTTTCATTAAGGAATTCTATATATTTTATATCGTTAGTTTCCATGTATTTGTCTAAATTTGTTTTCATTTGTTTTTCTACTAATTGTATATTTTTCATATCTTTTTTCCAAAATTCTACATATATGTGATTTATCATAGTTGATGTGTACATAAGTATTTATAAGAGTAATTAGGTATGTGTGGTATGTAATTTATTCTAACTATATAATCTTTACCGAATATTTTTTCTAATATGATTTTTCTTATATCTATTATTCTATATCCTTAATTACATACAAAATAAGTATTTTAAATTTATCTACCATTACATCAGATAAATAATTATTCATTTTAATAAAATTGTTATTTTCAAAATAGTTCCTTCAATCATATACATAACAAAATATGGTCATCTTAGATTACTATATACTAGATTATTCTTAAATAACATGTTCTTTGGTCACTATTAGCATGGTAATCTGGATACTTTTCCCTTAAACAGCACCTCTACTCTGGTTATTCCCCACCACAGCTTCTTGCCTCATTGGTTTCACCTTTAGGATGACATAGTTCTTAGGGATTTTTCTC
>NW_025872512.1:0-1736 GCF_002878395.1 Capsicum annuum
AAAAGATGATTTTCAAACAGTCCGGATAACCGCAAGTTAGCGAACGTTTTAGGTGCCTAACGCCTTCCTAAAACATTAATAGGAACCTCTTATGTAGAATCTCTTAACTTAAATGATTTTTCTATTTTAGATCGTTTAAAGTGTTTTATAAAGGTTTCTTAATTCCTTTTAAAAAATAAGTGGCGACTCTCTTTCAAAAGTCAAAGTTTCTCCGCAAAACAGAAATGGCGACTCTGCTGGGAATCTAACCAAATGTTTTATTTCGTATTTGATTAACTTTTTATGTGTTTATGCGTTTCAATTATGTAAATTTTAATTATCGCATCTCATGGCATTTCCTACATCTTATAAATTGTTTTGGGGTTTCGTGGATGTCCCGGCCCTTGTTGTTCAATTCCAAAATGTGTTGGAAATACGAATAGCTTATCAACGCGTGAGTCATCTGACACTGTTCATATTTTCAAACTCAAGTTGTCCGCTTGATATCCAGTGTCCAAGCCCACTCTAGACACCGAGGATAGAGCGAAACCAAAACCATATTTCAGGCATGAGCCTAGGACGACCCAATACTCGAGCAGGGTACTGGGCGCATTAGAAAACCTGCCCTGCGTCTATTGACCCCGAGTCAACTATAGATGAACCATATTTATGTGTTGAAGAAAATGTATGTCTGTCTAATTCAATCCGTTATCCTTTGGGGGTCGGGAAAAAGCTTGATTTGCTTACTTTTGTACGAAGAATTGAAGCAAGATAAGCAAGAAATTTATCGATTTGGGAGGTTGTATCTAAGGCACAGTTTGAACGTCAACGGATGTCACCAATAAAAAAGTGGATGAAGCTAAGAAGGCAAAGGTTTATAGAAGAAGCACTCGAGAATTAGTATTTTCTATCCCCTATGTGGGAAAGTGTCTTCTTTCATGTTATTTCCCTTTCCCTAAAGATTGTATCCCTATTTTGTTATCGTTTGTAAGAACTTATGCCCTTTTCATGTCTATATAAGTTGGAGGTTAATGGATTGACTTCTAGGAATCATATATTTTCTTCAAAAATCGTTAGGCTTGAACCCTTGGCTCAAAAGGGTCACCCCAGCTAGGATATGCGTTATTATAGCATTTTTGTGTGATATAACTGTTTCATGTGCTTATGTGTGTATGTTTGAATCAAAGGCAAGTTTATCCACTATGTCCTATGGACGAACTTGGCTATGACTCAAACAACTCTATGTGGTTATTTCATGTCAAATATTTTCCATTATTTATCATATACGGAAACTAACACATCTACCTTTGAGTTGTTTTACTTTACAGATAATAGAAATTACTCTGTGTTGATATAAGCTGACAGAACATCCCTACTTCACCCGATCGAAAGCGCACAAAATCCCATCCTCTGACCATCATCCAGAAATGACAGGAAATGAAGAAGAAAGTGCACTGACTATCCGGGATAATGTGATAGCGGAACAGAATGAGATGATTGCGGAACTTGCAAGAAAGTTAGAAATGCTTCAAGAGGAAATAAATTGCACTCAAGATTTGGCTAAATGGGCCATCACCATCAATGCCCCTGCTCTGGAGGGACACGGGACTCCACTCCAAACTTCTCCCCTCAGCACCCCTATTCTCGGGGATCAGCCGAATAACGTATCATCCGTCTCTGCTCCTCCATTCGTCCAAAATACCAATCATGAAATAACCCAGACGCCTACCATCCGCAAAATCCATCTCTAACCCCAC
>NW_025872513.1:0-3667 GCF_002878395.1 Capsicum annuum
CCTTGAACCTAGCTCTTGGAATCTCCAGTCTTCTAGGTAGAGTTGCCGTCATGCTGACTCATCCTAGACCTTAAACCCATTCCCTTGGATGTTTTTTCCACTCCTTCTCTAGATAGGCCTTTTGTAAGTGGATCCGACATATTATGCTTTGACTTTACATAGTCAATAGTTATGATTCCACTAGAGAGAAGTTCCCTAACGGTATTATGTCTTCGTCGTGTGTGACGAGATTTACCATTGTACATCATGCTCCTTGCCCTACCTATTGTCGCTTGGCTATCACAGTGTATACATACTGGTGCAACTAGCTTGGGCTAATACGAAATATCTTCCAAGAAATTCTGGAGCCATTCTTCTTCTTCACCGGCTTTATCTAATGCGATAAATTCAGATTTCTTTGTAGAGCGAGCGATACAAGTCTGTTTGGATGATTTCCAAGAAACTGCTCCTCCACTGATAGTAAATACATATCCACTTGTGGATTTTACTTCGTTCGATCCGATGATCCAATTTGCATCACTATATCCTTCAAGTATCACAGGATATTTATTATAATGAAAAGCATAGTTTTAGGTGTATTTAAGATACCCCAAAACTCTTATCATTGCCATCCAATGAGTTTTGTTGGGATTACTTATGTACCGACTCAATTTACTAATTGCACATGCTATGTATGGTTGTATACAGTTCATTATATACATTAAACATCCCAATACTCTTGCATACTCCAATTGTGAGTCACTTTTAGCTTCATTCTTTCGAAGTGCAAAGTTTATATCCAATAGAGTCTTGGCAATACCGAATTTCATATCCTTGAACTTGTCAAGTACCTTTTTGATATAATGAGACTGTGACAATGCTAACCCTTGTGGAGTTCGATGGATTCTTAAACCTAAGATCACATTTGTAACTCGTAGGTCTTTCATATCAAACTTGCTCTCGAGTATTCGTTTGGTTGCATTTATGTGACAAATGCCTCAACATATCATCCACATATAAACAAATAATGACTTAGTGATTTGGTGTGTCTTTAATATATAAAAATTTGTCACATTCATTTATCTTGAATCTGTTTGCCAACATGGTTTAATCAAACTTTGCATGTCATTGCTTAGGTGTTTGTTTTAGTTAATAAAGTAACTTAAAAAGTTTACACATCTTATTTTCTTTTCCTAGAACCACAAAACCTCCAGGTTGCTCCATGTATATTTCTTCTTCCAAATCTCCATTTAGGAATGTGGTTTTCACATCTATTTGATGGATTTGAAGATCATATACCGCCGCCAAGGCAATTAACATTCGAATCGAGGTTATCCTTGTTATTGACGAGTATGTATCAAAGTAATCAAGGCCTACCTTTTGTTTGAAGCCTTTTACTGCAAGTCTTGCCTTGTATTTGTTAATAGTATCATCTGTCTTCATTTTCCTTTTGAAGATCCACTTAGAACCTAACGGTTTATTTTCGGGAAGAAGGTCAACCAATTCCCATGTATGGTTACTTAAGATTGAATCTATCTCACTACTCACTACCTCTTTCCAAAAGGATGAGTCTGACGACGACATCACTTCTTTAAATGTTTGAGGCTCATTTTCTAAGAGAAATATTACAAAATTTGATCCAAACGAAGTTGACATTCTTTGACGTGTACTACATCTTAGATTTTCTTCATTATGTACATTCTCACTTGGTTCATATCGAGGTCGTTTAGATCTTCCACTAGACTGTTCATGTCTAATTTTATACGGGTAACTGTTTTCAAAGAATTCAGCATTGTCTGATTCAATTACCGTATTTTCATTAATATTCGGATGTTTGGATTTATGAACCAAAAATCGACATGCTTTACTAATTTTAGCATATCTTCTGAACGCACAGTCCACCATTTTAGGTCCTATCTTAACCCTTTTAGGTATAGGAACTTGAACCTTCTCTAGACACCCTGTAACGCCCCAAAATTTGGGTCCCAAAACATCACACAGTGCTTAGGGGCGCAAGTAACCCCAAGCTAACCCTCCTACTGGCATAACTCATAAACAACTGGATAAAATGCTTAAATTTATATAAAGTTAGCAAAAATATAAAACTTCTCTGAACTTGATCAATATAAACATGAACTTTACAATATTACAACTCTACTTTTACAAATGAAACAGAAACTGAATACATCAATTTCTACTGACTGTCTACGAAGCCTCTACTGGTACTGACTTCAAATAGATGGGTCATGGCTCCCAACTACCCAATCTCAATACGACTAAAGTAAGAAAAATACAACACTTCTTGAACTGTATAACTGACTCATTCCCTAGAATCAAAAGGACTCATCACCTGCTGACTGGAAGTTGCGAACTGACTGAATGCAGTATCTGCGCTATAACTTGTACCTACATTATAAGGAACTGTAGCATATAGAAATATATGGGGGTCAGTACTTTAAAGAATATACTAAGTATGTGGGGGTGCAATGCAACATTATAAATAATATCATAAATGATTATGAAAATCATGCATGCTGATGATAACAACTCTCTTCACTTGAATTAACTGAAATATATTCCTTGTAAGTCATCAATAGTAATACAAGAATTATAAATATCATAAATCATTATACATAACTCAAACTCTTTAAGTCATGACTTAGAATGACTCGGTAACTTATGAAACTTGAACTCTTATGGACTTGGGACTTTCTTATAACCGACATAACTACACCATATGAGCCACATGGAGTCCAATGTTTTGCCCTCCTAAGGAGAGAATCCCACATTAATGGGGGTGTCGTACTCTTGCCAAGGAGTACAACCTCAATTTCTTAATCACAATCCCATACTCGTCCTCTGGCCCACAATCATCAATATCAATCCTACGGTGGCACGTAGTTTTGGAGAAATACCACATTTCTCGCTCGGTGCTAAATACTTCTCCCAAACTCAGCTTAGAATGCATTAGGAAATCCACCTTAATCAATATCAATTTGTGGGTTCATTATAAAGACCAAAACATAAATATATATCTCATCGGTAAATCATATACAACTGCGGATTCCTAACTCGACTCAAAATCAAACAATCTTTTTCAACATCAAGATGTATTAATTCATTTAGTCATGGCAACATCAATAACTTTGAGGAGATATCAAGACTCATTATAACAACTCAATCTTATGTATCAATATACTCAATAATCCAATTTGTCATAAGGAATCTTAAAGCTTGACACATGTCTTGCAAACACTTGAAATACCAACTCATGGTAGAACATGAAATTCATAATATTAAATATCAAGTCATAATTTGAAAGTTGTAAAATAATCATGTACCAAAAACTTCAAGAAAACATCATAGAACTCATTCTTGACTCTCAAGCTCAAATATCAATATATATTTATATTCAATAATAAAAATTCTCATAGAAAGCTTAAATCATGACTCTTATCTCAAATCATTCGGAAATCATCAACTCATAATGATAATATTCAACTCATGGCATAAGTTCTCAATTTAAGAAATAAAATGATAAAATAGTCATGTGTATCGATCTTGAATATCTCAAATATCATAAATCATTAATAAAGTAATTTGGGTGTAAACCCACTTTGTAAAATCATGAATTTCAATATTAGAAATTAAATCTTTGGGCACAAGAACGAAAGAAGTGTTCTTGTTC
>NW_025872514.1:0-75915 GCF_002878395.1 Capsicum annuum
TGGCAACACGATGTCTCCATGTTGCGCCATTTCCCTATTTCTCAATTATTAAATTCCAATGACACTGCGCGATAGTGTCGCATCGCGGTAGGGGTCCTGGTTTGGAAATTTTAACCAATTTAAAAGATGCATCTAGGGTTAAAAAGGTCAATTTCCTACCCCTATTTAAGCCCTTGAACTAGATATTCAGCTATTTAGAACCTAAAATATAATAGTTTCTCTCAATTTTTTCTTAAGAACAAGCTAGGGTTTCAATTGGGGATTCCATTTCAAGAAAGTCTCTCCGTCAATCTTTGTTGAATTAAGAACTATGGTATGTCATGTTTTGATTCAGGGGTCTCTTTCATCCATGAAGCTCAGTAATCTCTATTCAAAATCAAAGATTTGTATATTTACGAATGTTCATGATTTGATTGAGATGAAATGTGAAGTTCATGTTATTGTTTGGTTTCATTTCAAGTTTTAGACTATTAATTACAAGAATTTATTCTAGTATGTAAGGAATTACACTATATTCATGATAAACCCTTCAATTCACAAGTTGATTGATGTATCCTTGATTATTAGATGTGTTGACGATTGTATAACCATTGCATGCTCCCCCTATGTTTGATTAAATGCCTATGTGAAGGAAAAGTGCCATAATAGTATGATAATATGAAATATCCATTCTTGTCCATGTTATGTATGTCAAGTGTTTGGTGAAATGTCTTAGCTAATGGATTATGTATTATAGATGTTGGCCCTGTACATAAGAAAGTTATGCTTTGTCAGTTTTCTTCTATCGAGTCCTCAGGGTACTTGTACCCAAAAAATATAGCTGTGTGCCTAGAGACTGTGTTATGTTTTTATGATATCCTCAGTTAAGCCAAGATCCACAGAACTTAGTTAGTCATGTGACTCAAGAAAGCTCAATAATACAGTAATATCAGTACTATTC
Organism: Capsicum annuum; assembly: GCF_002878395.1. Classification (NCBI taxonomy): domain Eukaryota; kingdom Viridiplantae; phylum Streptophyta; class Magnoliopsida; order Solanales; family Solanaceae; genus Capsicum; species Capsicum annuum. The sequence goes on from NW_025872514.1 coordinate 941, forward strand.
TATTAGTCAACGAAACTTAGTCTATTTAGTCCAGTTCAGTTCAGTAATCCATGATCAGTGTCTATTCAGATGGGAGTAGGAATTGACACTGAGTGAACCCAAGGATGGGAACACACACTGTCAGATGAGGGTGTGATTCTTAGAAGTTATCCTTGTATTCCAAAACTGTATAGCCATCATAGCTTGAGATATTTACATTGTCAGGTGAGGGTTAATAAGATAGATAAGCAATGTCAGATGAGGGCCCCACCATTCTCTTTTAAGGACATAGTCAGATGAGGGTCACTCACAGTTTATCCTTACCAGTGGCGCGGAATTGACACCCTTCCAATTAGGGTTACAAATTGGAGCCCAACTTAACCATAATGGCATATTAGGGGCATGTTGGTTAGATAACTACTTCTCAAAGATTCAATTACAGAATAAAGATATTCAGATATAGTCATTCAGTCTCAGTAATAGAACTTAAATAGTTCTAAAAAATACAGGACTATCAGATCAGTCAACTCAGAATAGTATGTAACTCAACTAGTTCCATCAGATTTAGGACTGTCAGATACAGTCTCTCATGTCATCAGTTATATCAGTCATCAAAATTTAATTGTCAGTCATGTTATTTATTAGTAAATTCATGTTAACACAATCTTAGTTACGACATATTCATGCATGTATTCTCATATTCATATTAGTTAGTTAGCTAGTATTGTTCATGCATATGAACCCCATGCATTCTGGCTACCTTCCATGCATAACTGTACTTTCAAAGTACTGACGCATTTGTGCTATGGTGTCTTATACCATAGATTCAAAAGCACAATCTCTAAAGCATCAATAGCATTCCATTATCAGCAGTTAGAGTGAGCACTGATTCCTCATCTTTCGGGGACATGGTCATTTACTTATTATCTTATTAATTAATTTATAAGTTAGAGTTAGTTGGGGATGTGTCCCATCAACTCCTTATCAAGACAATTATGTTTTAGAGGTTTTTCAGACTACAGTATGTTTGGACAGTTTTGTTTTAGGTTTTTATGCCCCATCCCAGATGTCATATTTTATCGGATATTATGTTATAGTTTTAACCTTATGGCCTTTCAGTTTATATTTCTGCATTATACAATATATCATGTAGTATATAGGCATAGATATTAGTCATGGGTTAGCTTGTGGTCTTTCGGGGTCATGAGCACCACGTACCATTTCAGGTACTGATGTATGAGAAGATACTAACATATTTGAGGCTTTTAACTGAGAATAATTGCAAAGTATTAAGTAAATTTTGTCATTTTTTATTGTTTTTGCTTTATTATTGCAGTAGAAGTCAAGATACAAGAGAACCAACAATAATGAAAGTAAAGGAGTTGATTTCTGAGGAAGTAAAGAGGGAAGTATAAATGACAACTTTTCTGATAACTCATCACCCTTATGATAAGCTATCAGAGTTGCCGTCAGCCTTAGACAATGAATGGGATTTAGTTGGAAGAAGTGAAGACGACCTGTGATAAACCGTCAGATATGTGATAATCCATCAGGATAGTCGTTAGTCTTAGGCAGGGAATGGGACTTAAAGTGAACAAGTTTTGATAATTCAGATAAGTTATCAACTTTGTGATAAGTTATAAGAATCAACGTTAGCTATCGATAGTGTGAGGTAGTGGGAGTAGAAGTGTGACAATATTCCTTGATAAGCCAGCAGGTGTCTGATAAGCCATCAGGAATGTCGTCATCCCAAGGCTGAAATCATGAAAGTGGAAGAGGACCTGACGACAATTCTAATAATATGTTAGACTCCTCATTAGCCATTAGTGTGTCATCATTAGCCTAAGGTAGAAATCATCAAAATTGGAGAAGATGCTGATGACATTTCTAAAAAGTCGTCAGACTCCTGATTAAGAGTTACACTTCATCATCACCTATGCAAGAAAAGATCTATAATCTGTAATTTGTTTCCATGATTTGGCTGACGTATTTAAGGCATAATTTAAGAGTTTTCTATGTCTCTTGAACTTCACGTTTTCATCAAGTTTTCTCTCTAGTTTTCTCTGCAACAATAAAGTTTACTTTTGGAGAAATTATTATTACTTTTTTGGGATTTTCTATTGTAATTTAGAAGGATAAACATTTTTTGATATTCATCATTCTTTATGTTATCATCTATCGAACTATGAATATAATTGGCGTTGTTGCTTTCTACGTTATGAGTATCTAAATTCCCCTAACCCTAGTTGTGGTATCTACAGGTTTGGGTTTGTAACGTAACTAAATGTTCAAGATTCTAACATTGGAAGAAACTTCTTGTTAATTCCATTATTTTATATTCTGACTATTGGTAGCAAACAATAGGCCTTGCTTACTAGTGATTTGCTTGAGATAAGAAATCAATCCTAGTAAGAAGCAAATTATCAACAGGGACTTGGAAGCATCAAACTTCCTTTTAATAAGTAATGTTGTAATACAATTAATTAACTTGAGATAACATCTGATTGTGAAATATATATTCCCTAAGTTTGAAGGACTAGGTGGTTCAATGTCCAAATAGGTTGAGAAACATTTAGACATAACTTCGACAAGGATAGTCTGTTGTTCCTGCCTACCATCAGAATATTGAACCGTTACTAGCTTCTGTCAAATCCCAACACCCATATTGAACATAACTCTGGTTCCCTTACCATATAGATTTCAAACATTGAATTGAAAAGTAATTATTTGCTATTTTTAAAAAAAAAACCCTACTCACAGGAAATTGCTAACAATTAGTTGATCAACCGCAGATATCTCAAATTCAGACCATATTCCCTGTGGGATTTGACCCCAACCTATTTGGGTTATATATTGACAACGACTGATTATATTCTGAAAAGAGAGGGGTAGTTTGAGCATTATAAAAAATGGCATTGTTACCAGGGAATACAGTTGTAAATTGAAGTTTGTATATGCTAATTAACTTTTAGTCAAGTTTCCTAGTTTTACATTTATTAGTTATTTTTGTTTAATGTGGGACTTTTGTGGTGTATGCCAAGAACCATAAGTTTTGGAGAACCATTATAACCATTTAATTCGGAACCGCAACTAATCGGCAGAATGGCAGACCAGCCGAAGGCTGACAGGTTAGCAACCTTAGCTAGAGCTCACATGAATGTGTAGAATGATGGTCAACAAGTAAAACATCCAACTCCTGAGGATGAAGACTTAGGAGATGATGAGTTGCTAAACCTTGGTAACCCAAGGCATGCAGAGCAAATAGCTGCACCAGTATAGCATAGTGCTAAGAGGAATCGTTTGTTCCAAGGAAGCCAATATCACCATTCGGTTTAGTATAACCTCAATAATGATGATGATGGAATGGATGGAGTAGGTGCAACTGGTGAAATTATTCCCCCACCAATATCACCTGCGGCAAAATTCAACATTATGATTACTATAATTCAACTCCTTCATCTGAAGGGGTTTTTTAGTGTCCTTCCTAGGGATGATCCAAACTTGCATCTGGTGAACTTTGTCACCATTTGTAACCTTTTGATAACCCATGATTGGGTCAGAATACTATCCGTTTGAGATTTTTATGCTATATTTATCTAGGGAGGCAATATTATGGGTTAATGAGTTGACACCCGATTCTATAACCAATCAGAGGCAGTTGAAAGGAGCTTTCTTAGAAATTATATTTCCACCTAATAAGAGGGTATAGTTGAGGGATGAGATCAGTAACTTTAGAAAACTACCAACTGATACCTTGCATAAAACCTGGGAGAGATTTATAAAGAAGCTGATGCAGTGTCCGAACCAAAACATGATAGACATACACTTGATGGAGACTTTGTACAGGGCTTTTAACCATGTGACAAAACCGATTGTAGAAAATTTAGCTGGCGGTTCATTTGTTGATCTTACATTCCAAAAGGCTTTATAAAAGCTAGAGAGAATGACCAAACAGAGTTGGGCATGGCATACTAGAGACTTTATGCTAGCAAGACCCACTATTTCTGATGGTATTACTATGGAACAACTCAGAAGAGATGAGAAGCATGATCAAGACATGGCTTACCTAATCTGACTTGCTAACCAAGCATTTACTATCAGGTAAAACTGAGAAAGTAAAGGTTGTGGGATTGTAGGGCAAAGTGGAGTCTAATTGAAAAGAAGAGGCGAACTATGTAAATAATTGGGGGGGTTTCCAAGGAAATAGCCAAGGAAATCAAGGTCAGACTTACTATGACAAGGCTAGAAATAAAAACCAGAAGCAAGGAAATTGGAGAAGAAATAATGATAGGAGCGGGTTATATATCCCTTTTAGAAATTACGAGGCTGCTATAACAAGTTTTAAAAAAAAGTTCATGGAGGACATGATGGCTAAATTGTTAAAGTGAGTGGAGGCTACAAACCAGGGGTGACTACCATGAAGACCGATCCGCACTCTATAAGTCAGTAAGTAAACTCGGACACCACTTTGATCAAAAAGCTGGAATAGTAAATAAGCCAACTCTCCACAGCGCTAAACTAAAGGAACAGTGGAACATTACCTAGTAATACGGTTTAGAATCCATGGAATAATGGCTTATGTGTAGGATTACCAGTAGAAGTGGTAAGATTTACCTGGCCCTTTTGTAGGAAATGTGGAGTTGAAGATGTAATTAAAGTAGATGGTGAGCTTGAAAAAGATAATCCAGTAGAGTCTAAAAAGCTAGATGGCATTGATATCCCTTCTAATCATCAAAAGGTTGATGAGTTGGAAAAAGAGAAAGAGAAGGAAGAGGAACTAGTGGTGAAAACTCTCCCAAGACTACCACTTTCCTTTTCTCAAAGATTTAAGATGAAGGTTGATGACATGAAATTTAGTAAATTCATGATAATGTTGAATCATTTAACAATAAATGTGCCTTTTGTGGAGGTACTCGAGCAAACATCAGAGTATACTAAATTCATGAAGGACCTTGTGATAAAGCAAAGAGTGGTGAACTAGAACTAAAGGATAATCTCGATCATTGTAGCCCTATTTCTATGAGGTCCTTGGTGCAAAAGAAAGAAGACCCAGGAGCATTCACTATTCCTTGTACGATTCGGTCTCTGGAATTTGCTAAGGCCTTATGTGATCTGGGAGCAAGGATTAATCCGATGCTCCTGGATGTGTATAAAAAGTTACGTTTGGGAAAACCCACAGCCACCAACATGCGACTAGTTATGGTGGATAGGTCAGTAAAATGACCTATTGGTATTTTGTATGATATGCTGGTAAAGGTAGCTAGCTTCATATTTCCTAGGGATTTCATCATTCTAGATTATGAGGTCGACTTCAAGGTGCCTCTAATCTTGGGTTGACCTTTCCTTACAACCAAAAGTGTACTGATAGAAGGAAATTATTATGTGGTTGGATGCAAGAGTGGTTTACCCTATTTCTGATAGAAAAGGAATAACTTGATTCCACTCAGTCCTGTGACTGGGTAGAGAGTTTGCATGGACTACCATAAGCTAAACTCATGGAATTTAAAAGACCACTTTCCGATACCCTTTATAGACCAAATGCTTGATCATTTGGGTTATGCAGTTCACCCGCTACTTTTCAATGGTGCATGATGTCTATTTTCTCAGATATGGTAGAGAACACCTTATAGGTATTCTTGGATAAATTCTCTGTGGTGGGAGATTCATTTGAGCTATGTTTGGCAAACTTGAGTATGGACTTGCAATAATGTGTTGAATTCAATTTGGTGCTTAATTGGGAGAAATGCCACTTTATAGTAAAAGAGGGCATCCTTCTCGGGCACAAAATTTCAGCAAAAGAGATATAGGTTGATCGGGCCAAGGTTGAAGTTATTGAGAAACTACCACCTCCTATTTCAGTAAAGGGAGTGCAAGGTTTTCTTGGGCATACTGGCTTTTACCGGAGGTTTATATGATACTTCTCAAAGGCTGCAAATTGACTTTGCAAACTTTTGGAGAAAGAAGTGAAGTTCTTCTTCGATGATGATTGCTTGAAGGTATATGAATACCTTGAAAATAAGTTGGTCGAGACCCCTATCATTGTTGCATCAGACTGGCCAAAACCATTTGAGATCTTGTGTGATGCAAGAGGTGTTTCGCTTGGAGTTATATTGGGATAAAAGAAGGACATACTGTTTCAACCAATATATTATGCCAGTGAAGCACTGAATAGAGCATAAAAGAACTTCACCATCACTGAAAAGGAACTCCTAGCTGTAGTGTATGATTTTGAGAAATTTAGGGCTTACCTACTTAAGACCAAGGCGGTGATCCACACATACCACACAGCCTCAATGTATTTGATGGCTAAGAAGGATGCAAAAGCAAGGTTGATTAGATGGGGTTACTGCTACAATAATTTGACTTTGAAGTCAAATATAGGAAGGGCAAAACTAAGTTATGGATCATCTGTCTAGAATGGATGGTGAGTAGGCAGTTAGTGATGAAATGGAGATAAATAATGTATTTTTTGATGAGGAGATCTTGGCTGCTGCTATGGAGAAAATGCTTTGGTACTCTGATTTTGCAAATTATGTTGTGAGTGAAGTCATTCCAAAAAATCTTTCCTTCTATCAAAGAAAGAAATTCCTTCATGATGTAACACACTACTTCTGGTATGATTGATATCTTTTTTGGTGATGTGCTAACAATATTTTAAGGAGATGTGTGCCAGTAGTGCATGTATTACGTATATTGGAAGCATGTCATGCTTCCCAATTAGAGGTCACCATGTAAGTGACCAAACAGCTAGAAAGGTGTTGTAAATTGGCTACTATTGGCCAACATTGTTCAAGGATGCTTACGAGTTTGTGCTAAAGTGTGACCAATGTCATAGGCAGGGGTCAATCTCTGAAAGACATAAGATGTCTTTGACTAAAATGCTTGAAGTGGAATTGTTTAATGTCTGTGGCATCGATTTCATGGGTCCTTTTGTAAGCTCATATGAGATGAAGTATATGGTAGTTGCTATTGATTATATCTCAAAATAGGTCAAAGTTATTGCCTTGTCTAATAATGAAGGAAAAAGGGTTATTTCTTTTCTTAAGAAGAATATTTTCTCTTACTTTAGAGTACCATGTACTATTATAAGCAATAAAGGATCACATTTTTACCACAAAGTATTTTGAGCTACCTTTCCAAAATATGGGATGAAACAACACAGAGTAGCCACTCCATATCACCCCCAAACTAGTGTACAAATGGAGGTGTCAAATCAAGAGATTATACCATCCTAGCCAGAATGGTGAACGCTAGTCCGCAAGACTGGTCTCGAAAGCTCGATGATGCCTAGTAGGCATATTGAAATGCTTTTAAGACACCTATTGGCATGTCACCATTCCAGTTATTCAATGAAAAATCATGCAATTACCAATAGAGCTAGAGAACTAGGCTTTATAGGCACTAAAAAGGTTAAATTTGAATTTGAAAGAGGCAACAGAGCTAAGAATAAGAAAACTGATGAGATGGATGAATTCCATCTTAGGACATATGAAAGAGCACACCTATATAAATAAAAGACAAAGAAGTATAATGATTGGAGGATCGAGAAATAAGATTTTCAAAAAGGAGACTTGGTGCCTCTGTTCAATTGCAGACTCAAATTGTTCCCAGCTAAGCTTAAATTCAAGTGGTCAGACCCGTTTAGAGTAATTTAAGTCTACTTATCTGGAGAAGTATAACTTGAAATGAATATGACAGCATCTTTAAGGTTAATGGGAAATGAGTCAAACTTTATATCGGTCCAAAAGACTCGATGAAAAGTATTGCTATAATCTATCTCGATGAAGTTTGAAGTAATCGAGATACCTGAGTTGTGCTGCGATGTTAAATCAAGGGCTACATAGGAGGCAACCTATGATCCATGTATTTGATCTACTCCAGGTATACCCTAACCCTTAGTTTAGTTTTTCTTTGATTTTAAGTTGAGGGTGTAGGGTGAGTTGTTGTTGTAACATTTTGTAGTTGACTAGGGAAATACAAGTACCTAAGAGAGTTAACATGGCTTTGTTAATTTATGAACACCTCTCAAATGGTCTGATTTTTTAACTATGTGATTTACATCTAATTGTGACCACTGTGCATCTTGTAATGGTATTAGTTCTAGTGACTTTATAATCATTGCTAAACAATTGCATAAACTCGATAAGTAGTAACTTGTGATGTGCTTGTGTGCCATGTGCGTGTGATATATTTCTTAGTTCCATTTGTATGTTGAATCTAGAACTTGTCCAGTTAGTCTTACCTAGGTTGAAAGATAGGGGTTAGGAAAGGATCATAGCCCATTTTGATATTATCCCACTTTAAGCCTAAATGACCTTCCTGGTATGCATAATATCCCTTGGTCTCTATTTTGAGCCTTAATAGCTAATTTTTTTAATGATACATATCATCATCCTATTTATATCATAATAAACCTATTTTGGCCATGTTCCTCCTTAGACATTATGCACCTTGACTTAGGAAAATGGCCTAAGTTAAGGGTGGCTATTATAGGGGTGCATGATGTAAAATAAGTATGGAGAAAGGTATAATAAAATAAAAGAATATAAAGCTGGGTGCGGTGGAAAAGAACAAGAAAAGAAAAAATTTGAAAAAAAAAATGATTGGAGAAAAGACCGCACCCATCTTGAATATGTGTGATCAAGAAAAGAGAAGAATAGAAAAAGGTTAATAAGTGAGACCTCAGAAGCTAGTGTAGTGTCAAAGAGGCTTAGTCAATTTAAATATCATCGAGTATTATACCAACCCCTAGCCTACAATAAAATCCAAAGAGAAGACCTATAGTGATCCTAGTTGACCTATCTAAAAATCTTGGTAATGAAAATAAGGGCAAGACTATGGTATTTAGCATATATTGATTGTAACTTCATTCTGAGAATAACCATCTTTTGATTGCCGCCATGGTTACATATGCAATGTCTGATATAATAGAAGTGGGACTTCTTTGTAGTAAGGGCACACTGGTTACGTTGCTAGTTGATATCTTGTTTGGATATTGTAATATTGGTTCATGTATGGTTGTTGTTGCTGAATTGATGCCATATCTTAATTCCTATCTGTCGCATTGTTGTTCTTCAATAATATGCACAGTTGTTTTTTAAAATTAATTGACCTTGGAGATGGTGAATATGTTTTGACATAATATGGATGGTTGACTGCTGAATGTACTTAGTATCCTCTTAGTTGTATTTTAGTTTCTTGAGGAAAAGCAATTGTTTTAAGTTGAGGGTGTTGATGTGTGAGCAGCTGTTAACACATTTGAGGCTTTTAACTAAGAATAATTTCAAAGTCTTAAGATACTTTTGTTGTTTTTGATTTTTTTTCTGTTTGATATTGTACTAAAAGTCAAGAGGTAAGACAACAACAATAATGGAAGTAAAAGAGTTGATTTCTGAGTAAGTAGAGAGGGAAGTATAGTTGACGACTTATCCGATAAGTCATCAGCTTTGTGATAAGCTATCAATCCTGTCGTCAGCCTAAGATAAAGAATTGGATTCTGTTGGGAAAAGTAACGATGACCTGTGATAAGCTGTGAGATATATGATAAGCTGCGAGGCTTGTCGTTAGGCTTAGACAGGGAATGGGACTTGAAGTGAACAAGCGATGATAATTCTTATAAGAAGTCAACTTTGTGATAGGTTATGAGATTCAACATCAGCTGTAGACAGTGTGAGGTAGTGGGAGCAGAAGTGTGGCGATATTCCCTGATAAGCCATCAAGAATGCCGTCATCCCAAGGTAGAAATCATGAATGTAGAAGAGGACCTGACGACAATTCTTATAAGTCATCAGACTCCTCATAATCCGTCAGAGTGTCATCGTCAGCCTAAGGTAGAAATCATTAATTTTGGAGAAGAAGTTGATGACATTTCTGATGAGTAATAAGACTCTTGATAAAGTGTCACACTTCATCGTCACCTGTGCCAGAAAATATCTGTAATCTATGATTTGTTTCCATAATTTGGCTGAAGTATCTAAGGCATAATTTAGGATTTTTCTAAGCATCTTAAACTTCACATTTTCATCAACTTTTATCTCTAATTTTCTCTGCAACATTAGAGTTTACTTTTCAAAGAATTATTTTCTACTATGATTTAGAAGGAGAAACCCTTGTTGATATTCACCATTCTGTAAGTTATCATCTATCAAACGTTGAATACAATTGGCATTGTTTCTTTCTACGTTACGAGTAGCTAAATTCCCTTAACCCGAGTTGTGGGATATAAATGTTCGGGTTTGTAAAGTAGCTAAATATTCAAGATTCGAATGGTGGAAGAAACTTCTTGTTAATTGAATTATTTTATATTCTGACTATTGGTTGCAAACAATAGGCCTTGCTTACTAGTGATTTGCTTGAGATAAGAAATCAACCCTAGTAAGAAGCGAATTATCAACAGGGAATTGGAACCATCAAACTTCCATTTAATAATTAATGTTGTAATAAAATTATTTAACTTGAGATAACATCCTCTTATGAAATATAAATTCCCTATGTTCGAAAGAATTAGGTGGTTAAATTTCTAAATAGGTTGAGAAATATTTAGACATAACTTTGACAAGGATAGTCTGTTGTACCTACCTACCACAAGAATCTTGAATTGTAACTAGCATCTGTCAAATCCTAACACCCATAGTGAACATAACTCTAGTTTCCCTTATCATATTAATTTCAAACACTGAATTGGGAAGTTATTATTTTCTACCTTTACAAAAAAATTCATTCATAGGAAATTGCTAACTATCAACTAATTAACCCGCAGATAACTTAAATTTACACCATATTCCCTGTGGTATTCGACCCCAACCTAGTTGGGTTATATATTGAGAACGATCGCTTGTATTCTTGTAAGAGATATGTATTTTGAGCATTATCAGGTGTCATATTCAGGGCATTATAGTAGAATTTATGAGGTTTAAAGGGTAGAAAACCCTATGTGACGCACTAGAAAAATTTTATATTTCAATTTAATAGTTGTAGGTTCCTAAAGGATGAAAATATCTAATTATTGTAATGTGTATTCTTTAATTATCCTTTACATATAAAGAACAAACTATAAGAGAGAGAAAAGGAAATCTTATGGCCTTTTTGTGATTTGTGCAAGGATTTGACTCTATGCTTATATGTTAATTTAGTGTCTATGATTGCTTTTAGACACGGCTTCTAACTATTAACTAGATTTATATTTAGATTGATGTTGCTATTAAATATTATGATTTTGCGGAGATTAGTTGATGATATTTATGATTGTATAGAATCATGATATTTGATGATGAATATGATATGATATTAATGATGATATTAAGATGATGATGTCGTTATGATTCTAAGAGATTATATGTATGTCTTTTGTATATACATTTAGCATAAGCATTTGGATGTACGTATATGTATGTATATATATACATGTTGTGGTGAATTTCGCAGAAGAATTTGACTAAGATTCAAAGTATAAGTGGTTGCATATTATACTAATGTAAAGTGTTATATATATAACTGGGTGTCATTAATTGTATGTTTTGTTCTTTTCAATGTTACTTACAGTTGATTTATCTTTTTGTATTTTATTAAGTTCAATCAACCTATGTTTCTCACCAATAGCTAGTTGATGTATTGATTCTACACGTGTTTTTTTATTGAGTGAAAAGCATGCTTCAATATTTGAGATGAGACTAGCCAATATTTGCAAACTCTAATTCAGGGGTAAGAACCATGATCGAGCAGACATTAAGTATTCTCATTTCTATTTGTGTCCCTTGTTTTAGGTTTAACAAATTCTCATTATATTTGTATTATTTATTATATGGTAGACGTAATCTTTGGATATAGTTAGATATTCTTATACGGTGACTTTTCTTCTCAGGGTTATAATAAATAGAGAAGTTCCACACTCTATACTTTAGTTCATGATATTTTATTAGGTTGGATTTTATTTTTATGTTGATTATTATTATGACTAGTTACTTCATGATAAGGATTTGAAGAAAACAATTATCTAGTTAGTATGGGTTGAGTCAGATGGTTCTCCTTCCATAGTGTTAGTGTGGGTGCCAAACATGAACACTTGAGTCATGACAAAGTAAGGAGTAGTCCACACTTTTTTAAGAAGTTATAGGCCTTTAGGAAAAAAAATTCCCTTTTTTTCTCATACAAAATTACTTGATCCCCATTGGAATCTAGTGATCCAATTAGGTATCTAATTTTTTTCACCCTAGTTTCACAGTTTGTGAATAATTATTCCACAAGAGTAGCAACAACACCCAAAATATCTAGGGACATTTTTTAGGGAAGACATCAAGTCAAGGGTGGGAAGGAAGTAGAGAAAATGGAGAAAACAACTTTAGGAGGGAATCCTGAGAATTCAAAGGACCAATTGGATAGAGAAAATCATACCCTACCTCACAGTAGAATGCTCAAAAGTTAGCTTAGAATAAAGATATGGTAGTAGAGAAAGAAGAAGTAGTGGTACCTAAGAAGAGGGTGACTATACAAAATAATGTATTTCATATGCCTATTTCCATAGAAGTGATTCAGTTGAGGTTGGGATTTGTTAGTTGTTTAGTATGTTTTAGTATCACCCTAGTTGTCCTATAGTTTAATCCATATCATTGTAGCATACAACTACTATAGCATCCCATATAGATGAGGATTCTAAGAGATACATGTTTCCCTACCATGTATTAGGATCGATGATTAACATGTTTTTTCTATAAGTTCATGAAGATGTAAATTCTATTGTTAAAGAGTACTTATTTAGAAGATGTTTTTGTATTCTTTATATAATATCATTAGTGTCTATATAAAATAGTTATTGTAGAGTGGTATGGTGTAAAGTTTGCATCATATGAGTTGGAAAAAGAAACAAAAATATGGTGAAGCTCTTTTATTGAATTTAGGACTTTCTTATCTCCACTTACTTATGCTTAGTTCTAGAAGGTGATCCTTTAAATGTATTACCCTCTCACTTATTCAGATCAAAAGAAGGATGAGTTTATGGAATTAGAGTAGTGTGATATGTTTGTGATATCCTATTGGCCATGTTTTAGGCTTTGTCCCATTATGCACTTTAGTTGATTGCTTTAGAGAATGAGTGAATCAAGAAATTTATAAAAGGGTTGAATTTAGAGATTCAAATGGTTACCTCATCGGTAATAGCTTAGCGAAATTCTTACAATGAGGTGGTCGAGTTTTTAATGAAGGTTGAAGTGATGAAAAAACAAGAAAAGGTAAAGAAAGAGAAAACGTATGTTTAGTTCAGTGGCACTTATTCGAGGGGTTGTAGTTTGCTAGGTCATTCTTTATGTCCTTATAATTCAGCCATGCTTTTGTCAGTCAAGGAACTTTCTAGGGTCATATATATCAACTTTTAGGAATAAGCATCTATACACCTTAATCATCTTTGATTCACCGAGTAGCCTTAGGAATCAGGTGCCATAAGTGTGGAGATTTTGGCTACATCTAGAGGTATTATCCTTATTTCTTGTCATCAAGTCAGTTGAATCAACAAACAGCTTCTAGTGCTTTATTTCTAGATGGAAATGGTAGTGAAGGACATAGGTGGGAATGTCTAAAGGGTGGGTATGGTGTTTATAATTTAGGAAAGGTTGGCTACTAAGCCAATGAAGAAGCATGATAGATTAGTTAAACTAGTGCGCAAACTAGTGGAAGTGATAGATAGGGGTGGCAATAAGACTCATCTTTATGTTATTCTGACCCATTTTGAATTTGAAGCTTTTAATATCATAATCGCATATAGTATTCTTATCTTTGATCTTATTGTTTTTGTATTATTTAATCCCCGATCAAGTTTCTCTCATGTGTCTGTGAAATTTTTCTACGGTTTGGATTTCGATTGTAAATTTCTTTGTACTCTTATATAGATGTCTACACTAGTTAAGGTTTCTGTATATGTATATGAAGTTTATTAAGATAGTTCTACGATATATAGGGTATAAAACTTTATCAGACTTAGTGATCTTAGATATGGATTAGTTTGATATTATTTTATGGATGAGTTGGTTGTATCGTTAGCATGCTATTGCAGATTGTTATGCTAAGATTTTAACTATAGAAATGTTTAGGATGGAAAACTTATGGAGCTAAGGCACTTTTAAGCCGTTTCCTATGATAATTGTGTCACATATTCAAGCCTAAAAGTTAGATATATACAGAGGTGTTGGGCAATTTTAGGTCATTAAGGGGAAGAAAGTGTAGTAATTTCTCTGATAGATTTGGTTATTGTAATACGTGTGTTCCTAGAAGTATTTCCTGATGATCATCCATGTATGTCTCCTGACCATGAGTTTGACTTTTGTATAGACGTACAATTAGGAACTGCTATATGTAGTTTTGATGATGAACAACTAACTACAAAGGACTAGGTCCCTGGTTGTGCAAAGTACATTATAACTGGCATGTGTTGTCCGCATAATTTTTTCCTCATGTGTAACAAACTTGTAGGTGTCAATTTGTTCTGATTATGACTACTGGTCAATTAATCTTTCATCCCTAATCATCACTCAACTATAAAAGGAAATAGATGCCTCTTCTCAAATAGTTTTTGCACAAATCTAATGAGTGAAGTGAGGCAACAAAAACTCTATTTTAAGACTGATCAATCATTGCTCATGTTCTTAACATTGAGTATGCTTAAAGAGTGAGAGAGAGTTTTTAAGGGCTAATTTGTTAAAGAACTACTCATGCTATAAGTGTAGTGATTTCGTTTGTTGAGAGAAGTTATTTTGTAGCATTGCCTAAGTTTTGATACTGATTAGAGTTAATCAATAGAGAGGTCCTTTGTAGCGTAACCTAGTTGAGATTTTAGTAGAGTTTCTACTAGTAAAAGAAGCCTAAAGGTGAAATCTAAATTGTAATCATGAGGTTTATTATAGTTGATTTATTTGATGCTTATGATAGAAAGTCATGGTGTTTCCCTTCCTTGGTTTCCATGTAAAAATCTTATTTCTTTACTATTCCTTCACTGTTTTTAGTTTTCCTGCACTCTATTGTGTGATTTCCTGTGATTGACTCTGAGGGACCAGGTCCCTCACTGTGTGGTACAACCCCTGAGGGTTCAAACAATTGGTATCAAAGTGAGGTCACTCTAAAAGGTTCACGCCTAGAGTATCTTGGTCTACATGGTTGCTCCACCTAACCTGGAAGAAGGACGATAAACTACAAGACTACCTAGATTCAATGGGCAGTACTATGGATGATGGAAAACAAGGATGTTTGACTTCATCATGGATGAAATGAGAGAACTGATGGACATAAACCTTAATGGACCTAATGTTCCTATAAAAGAGTTCAAAGAAGAAAATATTACAAAAATGGCTACCAAAATAAGGAGAGGGCATATTGATGATGATCGAAAGAAAATTGAGATGAATTACAAGGCCAGTAAATTGCTAATTTTTGGTATAGGGCCTAATGAATATAATAGTATCATCATTTGAAAATGCCAAAGATACCTAGATAGATCGAGGACTGTACATAAAGGTACTACTGATGTGAAGGATTCTAAAGTAGACATGTTGAATACTCACTATAAAGCCTTCACCATGACAGAATGAGAAATAGTCTAGGAAATGCATACAAGATTCACTTTTATCACTAATGATATTCGTTGCTTGGGAGAAATGATTCCAATATACAAGAAAGTGAGGAAGATTCATGGGGTTCTTTCTAAGTCCTAGGAAAGCAAAGTAGATGCCGTAATTAAAGGAAATAATTTAATGACCCTCACAATGGATAAACTGAATTGAAATATAAAAAACCATGAGCTCCAAAAGCAGCAATAGAAGGAGAAAACAAAAGCAAAAAAATATCACTAAAAACATTCAAATTAGACTATAATGAATAAGACACATGTGTTGCCTATTTGGCTAAAAGATTAGTTAGATCAATGAGACAAATTGGCCAATTTCAAAGAAGTGGGAGTAGAAGCAAAATGGGTGGCACTATGGCGGTTTGTCATAAATATGGAAGTCCTAAAGACTTCATGAAGGATTTTCAATGCACAAATTAGATTATCAAGAATATCTTAATATTGGTGCTAACAAAGGAAGTAACTAGGACTAGGTCCTTAAAAAATTAACCAAAAAACCTACAGTTGATTATGCAGTAAGGCTGGCTGTAGAAATGTGGAGAAACTCATCTAGTGAATCTAAGGAAGATAGGAAGCAGAATGATTTTTCCATGCTGGCGGTAGAGGATTGGAAAGTGACCTTTGATACCTTATTTTCTTTTATGGAAAACATTGAAGATGAAGAAGAAAATGAGGTAACACTTTCTCATATTAAAGAAAACTTAGACAATTATTCTACTAGAAAAATATAAAAGCTTGCCAATGTGTTGATTGTTTCCATGTGAAAATTGACTTATGAAAAAATGCTTTGGAAGAAAAGGTAGAAAATTAAGATCTTGAGTTGGTAGCTCTAACCCTCCATATATATGAAACCGAGGAACTAATTGCAAAGCTAAAATCTATGTATTCAATCAACGGGAGACAACCAACAGTGCTTGTGGTGGAGAAAAAATAATGCTCTTAAAGGAAAGATAAAAGATCGAGAGTTGAAATTGATAGCTTCTACTCTCTAGATATTTGAAAATGAGCAATAAGTTTCTAAGGTAAAATTTGAAAATCATAGCTTGGTAAGTCAATTGGACAAAGAAGATTAATCTATGTGTAAAGGGAAGAAGGAAGTCTTAAAATTTTAGGTTTCGCTTGAAGAAAAATTAGAGGATTCATAAAGGCTTCTCATAACAGCACTTTAGAAGAATGAGGAGTTGGTAAAGGAGCTATTCTGTCTGAAGGAAAAACATAAAAACTCTTTACAATGGACTACATCTTCTCGGATCCTTTTCAACTTAACTAGTGAAGGTGTTAAATATGGGAAGGGTATTGGCTTTCAAGAAAGAACCCAAGGTCGTAGGTCTCAAGTGAATATTTCTCATGATTATAAGAACAAGGTCCACAAGCCTCTATACATTTATTATGGAAGAGATAGACACCCAAAAGAAGACTGTCAAAGCCAGATCAGAGCAAGAATAACAAATGTTATGCATGCACACTAGGGGAGCACCTTGATGTAAGACATTGGAAAAACATGAAGAAGATCACACTACCTAGATGGACAAAGACGGATTTAATCACACCTCTATGCTCCTACTAGGAACTCAAACTTAAATGGGTTCTTAGGTCTAACTAATGATTGTAAGTGCAGGAGAGACAAAGGATTTTCAATTGGAAAAATATTGTAGTTACGTAATTGATCAAGGTTATAAATGGAAGGTCTGATCAAATTATCCTTCCTAAGACACTTCAAGGTGAAGATATCTTATATAATTAGTATTCTTATCCGAAGGATGATCTCAAAGATGTGAAATAAGCCTGCAAGTTCAATCTAAAGAAAAAGGAACTCTGCACATTTCACGAATGCCAATTCTAGGACCTGGTCCCAAGACCTATTTTCATAATAAGTCATGATATCATATGCTATAATGAATCTAACAAGCTGATATCGAGATTAATCTGATTAGCCAAACCTACTATTAAGTGTATCAGCAGCTTATCTCATAATTGGCTATGTTTAGTGTGCATGTATCCTTAGTAAACTAGGTACATGTTGGTATAACTCAGGACTATACCCTTGCATGTATACACCTATGGAAACAACTTCAAAGGTGGACAAATGTGACAACCACAAAGTTAGAGATTCACCTAAACTAAAAGGGACTTGGTCCCAAATAACAGTTTAGTATCTTGTATGTGAGTATTTTATCTATTCTACCAAGAAAAGAAAAAGCTTCTCCTTCCCTGTCCTTCTATCAGAACAATGTTGCCCTATTCTAAAAGTTAAGGTGAGTCTCCTAAGATCTAATATTGATCATATCTTGCTCCCCTAGAAAAACCTTACTTATGGTCCCTATTCCTTAAATCTTTTTACACCCACTCCTTCTCTTATGAAAAAGGAAAATTCAAATCCCAAATAGCACTTCTAAGAAAACAACCTTCGTGATGGCTACTGGTTTCCCATTTTCATGTCCTTCAAAGGATTCTGAAAGTAGCATTGTGAAAAATCCCTTCATACACTATCCTAAAAACATCCTTCTTTTCTTTCTCTGCCAAAGCCAAATACCTTCATCACTCAATCTGCTAATGAACAACCATCCCTTAATCTTTAAACTTTTCTAATGATGTTGTGATATATTAAACATGGGTTACTAAAAATCTCATCTTATTATTAAATAGCCTAGGAAAGGGCTTAGTTGATCATAAGAAAATTGATGTCAGTAAAAATACAAAAATTTCTTGAAAATAGTCTAGGAGTTTTACTAAAAAGCAGTTGACTCGTGAGGTACCTGATCTCAGGAAGAGAAAAGTAGTTGAAATTGATTTTGCAATCACTTATATTAGAAGAAAGAATGCAGAAAAAATTATGATTGTATCCAAGAAAGAAATAAATAGGTTCTTGAAGAATCAAAAGGTGTTAACTAGAACGATTTTTTATTCAAATATGCTAACAGAAACTGGTATGGTTGAATTAGTTGATCTGTTTAAACATCAAGGTGTGATGTAGTTTATGGAAGGACCTATTCTTTCTATTTTTGATGTCTTAGTCAGTGAATTCTATTTAACTTTGGAATTCTCAAAAGATAGGATGAATTTTACTGCATAGGTCCAAATAAAAATGTTAAGCTGAATAAGGAAACACTGCAAGGATTTTTGAAGTTCCTAAAAAAATTTGCAAATGCATCAAAGATCAAAGAAAAATTTGTAGCTACAGCGAATAGGAAACCACTCATGAGATTCAATTGGTTTTGGACTTTGTAAACAAGGTGATTCTGCCTGGATCACTAAAGAAAAGCCTTGCCTCATCTATTAATTTGTATGAAATGAAATCCTTTAGTAGCTTTGAATTCATTAATCTACTTGCATTACTTATAGAACACATTCATAAAGTCCTTCTTGAAAAAATAAAAAGCGTGGGATGCCTTACAAATTTTGGCTTATAAAAGTACTTAATCATTATGTCATTGTCTATAATTCTAGAACATAAGGATCTGTTGTTCAAATGCTTGACAAAAAAACACTATTCAAGACTGAATATGTCAAACTAGGTAGCATTAATCAAATGGAGCTCTACAAGGAAATAGAGGAACTAAACGGCAACTTAGCTGCCAAACATGAAGAAATCATCAATATCAAGGAGACAATTCAACATCTCTAAAAAAAAAGCCCATGTAATAAAGAAATGCTTAGAACTGAGAATGCTGAAATGAAGAAGAGGGTGTCAATCTAAAATAATAAGTTCCTTAGGTTAAATGCAGAGATAAGGAATCTCAACAATAACTTGAACCAACTCCTTCAAACTCATCTTTCTAATCCTTCACTTATTAATTTATCCCTATTCATGTGGCTCCATCCCAAGAATACTTAAATTTTGCACTACTATGATACAGATTCTCTACTTATAAATAAATATTTTCTTTGTGTATTACATTTATTTTCTTTAAATTGCAAATATACTCTTCATGTTAGCGTTTCCCCAGTGTCCATGAGTTAACAAACTTTGGCTTAATTTACTCTTTGTTTATTATTATCACTTTTCAATGATTCCAAAATGGGGAATACTACGTTTATACAGTAGGGACCAGGAACCAAGCTATTCAATAGTATATTTGAATGACATGCTGATAAATGGATAAAAAAGGAAAAAAAAGTTGGTAGAATGAAGAAATTGATGTTCTAAATGAATGATAAAGCACAATGAAATGTGGAAGCAGACAAGAGTTTTTGCTACAAATGACAACAAGGGACTAGGTCCCTATGTTGCATAATGGAGGAAGCATGATGATAAGGGGAACATTCATCTTTAGGTGGTAATTTCACTAATTAAATATGATGAATGTGCACTGATGCTGTAAATTGTATGGTTGGTTTGTCCTGATCAAAATGAGGGAAAATTGCTATATGTAGTTTTGATGATTAGTAACTAACTAAAGGGTTTAGGTCCTTAGATGTTCAAGGTATAGTACATCTAGCACACATTGTCTGCATAGTTTTGTCCTCTTATTTAACAAAATTGTAGGTGCTATTTTGTACAGACTAGGACATCTGGTCCAATGATCTTTTAGCCTTAATCATCACTCAACTATAGAAGAAAAGTGATTCATCTTTATCAAATAGTTTTTTTAAATCTAAGGAGTGAAGTGAGGCAACAAAAACTCCATTTATGTATTTCCCAAGCGTTGCTCATATTGTAAAATTTGTAGTATGCTTAAATAGTGAGCGAGTGCTCTTGAGTGCTGATTCATAAAAAACTACCCATGCTATAAGAGTAGTGATTTTATTTATTGAGAGAAATTCTTAGGTAGAGTTACCTATGATTTGATATTGATTAAAGTTAATTAGTAGAGAGGGTTCTTGGTAGAGTTACCAAGATGGGATTGTAGTATTGTTGCTACTAGCTAAATGACCTAGACTATAATCTTGAGGTTGATTATAGTGGATTACTTTGGAGCTTATGAGGGAAAGCCTTCATTTTTCTTTTCCTGGGTTTCCACGTAAAAATCTGTTTTTTACTCTTCTAGCACTATCTTCAGTTATCATGCGTGCTTTTATCTGATTACCTGTGATTGCCTCTTAGGGACCTGGTCACACATTGTTTAGTGCATTGCCCAAAGTTTCTAATAGGAACCCAACCTATCTCTATCCCTCATTATCAGATGGCACCTGTAAAGTTACGAGAATTGAATGTCAGTATCCAGAGTTGTTAGAAAAGGATTTTATTCAACCATTTGTTTAACCTTTAGGTGCCCCTATTTCTTGTAAAGTTAAAGTATGGTAGTAAGGTAATGTTCTTAGACTACTGTTAGTCGAAGAAGGTATGTATTCAAAAAAAAGTATCCTTTTCCTAGGATAAGTGATCTGTTCAACTAATAATAAAGAGTTCCAGTGTCTCAAAAATTGATTTTAGGTTAGGTTATGATCAACTCAAGGTTTGTCTAGAGGACATCTAAAAGTCTGCTTCCTAAAGTTGTTATGTACATTACGAGTTTTTAGTTATCTTTATTGGTTTGGCCAATGTCCAACATCGTTATGAGTGAGATGAATAGGTTATTTAATCTTTTTTGGATTCTTTTGCTATCATTTTTATTTTTTCCAATCTGGTTTACTCTAAAAGTAAAAAAGAGCATAAAGCTTACTTGTGTACAATATTGTGGTTGCACAAGGAGATTCAACTTCTTACTAAGTATTTAAAGTATGAATTCTTATGGTCTTTGGTGTTCTTTTGGGGTTATATTATGTATATGTAAGGGGTTATGGTATACCTACAAGTGGTTGAAATTTTTAAAGGTTGTGCTCAACCATAAATATTATAGTGGTTTGTAGTTTTATTGGGTTGGGCAGTTACTATCATTAGTTGGTCAAAGGGTTTCTTCTGTTTCGTCATATATGACTTCCCCAACTCAGAAGGATATACAATTTATGTGGGATGATTAGCGTGAGGAGTATTTCCAAGAAATCATAACGTTTTTAACTTTATTTCCTATTCTCATTATATCTATTGGACTAATAGATTTATTGTATATTGTCTTGCTTCATGGTCGAGTTTAGGTATTTTTTGATGCAAGGACAGAATTTGATTGCTTATATTGCATGATAGCAGAAGTTCTATGAGAAGAACTATCCCACTCAATATTTGAAGTTGGTTGCATGGTCTTTTCCTTGATGATTGGGAGACATTACCTCTATGGAGTAAAGTTTGAAGTCTTCATTGACTATAGGTTATAGTGTGTGTTTAACTAAAGGTAATTAAATTTGAGACATAGAATATGGATGTAATTGATAAATAACTATGATATCTTAGTCATAAATTATTAGGTCATGGCTAATATGGTGGAAGGAACACTGAGCTGGAAGCAGGCAAGCATGGAAAGTTTTGCATTACTGGAGTTGTAAGGGAGAGTGTTATCCCATATTGAGGCGAAGTCCAAATTCCTTTAAAGACTTAGAGTAGGCCATTTGAAGACAAGAAATATATCAATAATAGAGAGGAAGTGTTGCAAGGTGAGGCCAAGGAGGCCATTCTTGATGAAGAAAAATTGTTACAGGTTTAGGGGTGCATGTGTGTGTCTTGTGTGGCATATATAACTTTTAATATTTTTGTAGAAGCTCACGATTCTAAATACAATATATATCTAAGTGTACCCAAAATGTATAGAGACTTAAGACCACATTATTGGTGGTGAAGAATGCAGTGTGGCATTATAGATTTTGTGACCAAGTATTAGAATTACAAAGAGGTCAAGAATTAACATTAGAATCCTAGTGGAACTTTTTAGATAATGACCATTACAGAGTGGATGTGGGAAAGAATAACCATAGATTTTGTTGTGGGTATTTCTAAAACATTGAGAAAGTGTTAATCCATATGGAAGATAATTGATCGATTGGCGAAGTCAGCTCATGTTTATTTTGGTCAGAATAGATTATAATGCAACTTAGTTAGAGAAGATTTATGTGAACGAGATTGTAAAAAATATGTGGGGTACCTATTTCTATTAGCGAAAATAGGGGTACTCAGTTTACCTCTAACATATGGGTATATTTCTAGTTAAATTTGAGTCCTAGGCTGGACCTGAGTGTAACTTTTTATTAGTAGACAGATGGGCAATGGGAATGCACAAAACATTTACTTGAATACATGCTTTGCAATTTTGTGATGTACTTTAGAGATTTATAGGACCAATATTTACCTATGTGTGAATTTTCTTATAGGAGTAGCTACCACTCTCATGTTGACATGTTTTCTTTTGAATCCACATATGGTAAAAGATATAGGTCGCCAAATAGATGATTTGATGAATTTAAGGTTAGGACTTGAGTCACTGAGATTCGCATGTAGGTTATCAAATTGGTAAGTTTCATCCAAGAAAATATTGTAGAAGCTCTGATTTAACATAAAGAATATGTATATAATAAGGTAAGTGATGTAAAGTTTGAGAAAATTAAGAAAGTGTTATTGAAAGGTTAACCCATGAAGGGTATGATGTGTTTTAGTAAATGGGGCAAGTTACGTATGAGGTATATCAGACATATTGAGATTTTGAATAACGTAGGGTCAGTGGCTTACAAGAAATCTTTGCAAACTAGTTTGTCTAGGGTTTATTTAGCATTCCATGTGTCAATTCTTAAGATGTACCATGATGATACGAATTATATCTTTTTAAGGGCATTCGAATTATTCAACAAAAAGCACTATTATGAAGAGAAACCAATTCATATGTTGTATAGGGATGTGAGAAAGTAGAGAACTAGGGTTATTTTACTCATGACAGTTTAATAAAGGAATTTTCTAGTTGATAAAGCAACTTAGAAGATAAAGGCTGATATGTCAAAGCGATACCCACACTTGTTCATTGACTCAAATAAATAATCTTGATATTTGTTGAACCATTTTAGGATAGTTGTCATTTTGGGATGAAAAAGGGGTAAATTGGTAACTTATGTAACCACCCAAATCATTGTTACTCTAAAAGTGTTAGTAGAACCTTCACTTAATCAACCTTTAGACTAAAAATTTATAAAATTAGGATTGACCTAGTTTTTTGCAAATTTTACATTGTGACGGTCTAGGAAAGCCTGGTAGCAATTTCGAATGCCTAAAATAGATTAATAAAAGACTTGTTAAAGTAATTACCGTGACAGGATTAGATCATGGAATCAAATTTCAAGAGATGTGTTGAGAAATGGCCTGATCTTTGATGAAGTCCCAATTTACAACCTCAGGACAACAACAACGAACAAAAGTTCTACTAAAAAGGCATCTCCACTTTTCCTATGAGCCAATGTAATAGTTGATTCATTGCTGCAACACTGCCATTATAGTGGAAATTGTCCAACCGCAATCCGACTTTTGAATTCCAAAATTTATATTTTCATTCCCACATTTCTGAAAAACATTGAAGAGCTTAGAATGAAACAATTTTAAAATTTTTTTAGGAGTTTTTTTCTTTGGAGGTAAGGTTCTTATGTTTTGAACTTGAATTATTTTATTAAATTCCTATAATTTCTAGGAATTTATCATTGTAGAGTTTAGGTTTTTGCCTAAAATTAGGAATGGAAGGGAGTTGGTGGGAATTTGATTACTTACAATTGTTAATGCTCCTAAGGTGTTATAAAATACCTTCTTTGGTAGATTATTATATTTCATGGTATATTATGTAGAATTCATGTGGTTTAATGGTAGAAAACTCTGCGATGATGAACTAGGAAAGTGCCATAGATTATATTCACAATTAGGGTTTCTAATTATTATGAAAGGTGTGATTATTTAAATAAGTGTTGTATAATTACTATTTAATGATCTAGAACATACTTATAGAATGAGGAAAGGAAAACTTATTACCTTGTAGTAATTCGAGCTAGGATTTGAGGTAGGTTATGGTTTATTTGTAGCAATAGGCTTGTTTAACTTTATGCTTATACGTGATTAGTGTTTGATATTGCTTTTGGGCGTTACTTGTGATTATTGATTGCGTTTGTATTTACAATGATATTTATGATAATTACTGTGATGTTGTGGAGATGAGATTATGATATCGAGGGCATGGTATTATGATGGTAATGATATGATAATAATAATGATACTGAGATCATGATGATGATTTTGAGATGAAAAAGACATGATACGTACATCTTGCATATATATATATATATACACATATAAAAAAATTTCCAAAAAGTCAAAGGGTAACTGGATGCTTTCATTTTTCTAATGTAAAGTGTTATATCTTTATTTGGGTGTCATTAATTATATGTTCTACTTTGACCTATGTAACTTGTTGTTGATTTGCCTATTTGTATAATGTAGAGTTTAGTCAACTTATAGTGTCGACCAACATTTACTTAATGTACTGATTCTACCTATGCGCTACTTATTATTGAGTGCAGAGTGTGTTTTAGCATTAGAAATGAGACCTTGGAGGTAGCAGCACTTATAAAGTTTGACGAAATAGTGAATACCATGACCAGGAAGCAATTAAATCTTCTTATTTCTATTTATATCCCTCTTTTGGGACTAATCCAGTCTCCATAATTTTGCATTTTGTTGATCTATTAGATATTAGTTTTGGACACTATTAGATGCTCTTGTATGGTTACTTCAGGTCCAGGGGTTGAAATACGTAGACAAATTTTGTAGTATTTTATTTTTGGGTTGATCGTTATTGTGATTTGTTACTTTGTAATAAGGATTTGATGAAAGTAACTTGTGAAGTGGTTATAATTAGTAGGTATAGGTTGGGTTATATTGTGCACTATATATAGTGCTATGATGGGTACCAGTCATGACTATTTGGGTCATGACAACAACCTGCTTACACCTTCTCAGCCTAAGCTCCCCAAGAGTATCCATCAGGGTTTTGCAACCCACATAGTAATGACATTATCATCTATCAACCTTACTGGTGTTCCCTTAATGAAGGCATTTTATTGAATGGATTGTTTTTAATTTAGAAGGAGTCCAAATTCAATAATAGCACAAGTTCCATGGCAAGGACTGATAAAAGTGTATGAATCATCATTGAAAAATCAACAGTGCACTATAATAAGCTCAACAAATGGTATAAATTCATTCAAATCACTCAAATCCAAGTAAATCATAATACAAGCCCCTACACACGCATTAAATTAAAAATAAAGAAATATTAATACTTAAACAACACAAAGGCCAACCCCACTTAGGCATCACAATGATAATAATCTTTAAAATATATAATAATGTTCACGCAAGCCCATACGAAGAGATCATAATAAAAATAATCAATCAAGTGATTAATAATATTCATACAAGTCCTAGAGTCGGCATCCCAACAATGATAATCAATCAAGTAAATAATAAGATTCACTTCATGCTTACATGTTAATTTACCATGTGTTTTTTATGAAACAATTAGACATCAAATACTAAAAAGAAAACGATGCTCATTAAAAACCTTTTTAATGGTTCACTTTTATTTACAATATTTATAACTAAACCAAGGTTGTTTTTTTAAGTTCATACTTATAACTACAGTATCTTTACACCTTAAGTAGCTACTAAACTCCAATAATACCACTAAGTTTCCCTAGGCATGAGTCAAAATGATTCAAATTATTACGTAGATATAAACTGCATATTGATTAATGATCAAACATATCATTCATCAACATGTTATGCCAAAAACATATTATCATGTTTAGAGAGAATAATTAATAATATATGTTTTATTTTTTTAACCCATCAATAGGTCGGGTACCCTTGCAAATGTGCTCTGACTCAGTAAGATAGGACCCCCAAACCTTCTGTGATTAACATAACACAAATAATATGCTCATAATAGATAAACACCTACCAAAACTATAAGGAAACATCTCAAATTGCCTTAAAGAAAACTTGCTAAGCCAAAACAAAACCTACGTGAACAACTAGAAGCTATAGTTGTTGAAATCATCACCAAACACATCAAATCTAATTCAATATGACATCTGTATATAAATACAAGACCAATGATACCCATACTGACATACTTTAGTTGACAGTTCAATATCATCTAAAACGGTAAAAAGAAATTTTAATAAATAATTAAGTCACCCATAGTTAATAGGTATCTGAAATCTCCATGAATATCAAGGTGAAATCAAGTTTGAAATCATTGAAAAACTTATTTTTTATCTTAACTAGGTATAGATCTAAAATATCAAATCTAAAAGCAAAGATTTAAATATGATTTTCTGATATAGTCAATATTTTGTGATATAGTCAATGGGAAATGATGAAAATAAGATTTATACACTCACCCAAG
Source organism: Capsicum annuum (assembly GCF_002878395.1). Taxonomy (NCBI): domain Eukaryota; kingdom Viridiplantae; phylum Streptophyta; class Magnoliopsida; order Solanales; family Solanaceae; genus Capsicum; species Capsicum annuum. The sequence goes on from NW_025872514.1 coordinate 27,770, forward strand.
GTTTAGATAGCGAAAACTCCTTTGAAATTGAATCAATCAAAACTCCTAAGCTCTAAAAATATTTAAAATAGGGTTTCTTTTGAAAATATATAATAAATGTGTACTCAATTAAAGAATGCTTTCTTAATGCAAGCTTATATTACTAGACCCATCGTGATCATGATAGTCCATCAAGGTTGCGATGACTAAATAGATCTTGCCCATAAATTACTTTTCGTAATCGTGATCCCTTCCAAAATGATTGTGATATCTAAAAACACAATATATCATGAGCACAACAAAAATCGTTATCATTGTGATAAATAAAACCCTGCATCAAGAAAAACAAAAATCGTTATCATTGTGATAAATAAAACCCTGCATCAAGAAATCTAAAAGACTAGCTAAGGAATTGGGTCAAAACTATCCAAAAAAAAATCTCAAAATTTAGTCGGGATCTCACCAAAACAAACTAATAATTCAACTAGGCTAATCTTGATGTTTCAAACTTAATGGAACAATCAAATTTATGAAGTGGTTGTTATCAACAGGTTACTCCCAAAATCTATATTAAGCTATTAAAATATTATTTTGACCAAATACACAAAAATCATATTAATGGCATAAAACCTGAATCAACAATTCTACTAGTCCAAAAAGGCCTTTTAAATCTAATAAAACTGACTAAATGCTATCCAACACTATGATCACAGAATATTAACAAAAATCAACTATATCACATCAATGGCTACTCAAAATCATAAAATCATATAGATCATATTTTATTCCTTTATGAATTGTGCTCACCATTCCCATTACTCATACTGATATATGGAAACAATGTGGAAGGGAAAAATAGTCAAAATAAAGAAGCTCTGAAAATCTCTAAATAATTCTTTATTTTGACTATTTTCCCTTCCATATTGTTTCCATATATCAATATGAGTAATGGGAATGGTTAGCACGATTCATGAAGGACTAAAAAGTGATCTCTCTCTCTCTCTATATATGTGTGTGTGTATATATATATATAGACTAATCATGTCCATAAATGGCATAAGTTGGTGCATTGGGGAAAATATTTCTCTTAACCATGTAGGAATATGGAAAAATACATCCATTTAAAAACTATAAATTACCTATGACTGTAACACCCCACAAATTCTAAGTTATGATTTGAACCATTCTTTGAATGCATTAAGGCTGGAATTCAGTGATATCTAATTATACAAGTGATAAGATAAATTCTTTAGTGCAACAAGAAATTTAGATATGAACTAAGGTCATAAATAATCTCTAGCATGAAGATTAGTAGAAAGTCTCTTTATACATTAAGTTTTTGTAGAAGATTTTTCAAGGTTTAACTGGAAACAATCTTTCCCTCTATAATATAAAGAGTTATGTTGCCCATTACCTACAAAATGAATGGTTTTTAGTCTACATTTTCAATGCCACAAATAATTCAAAAATTTGATTTTGGAGTAAAAATTTACAAGCTTTCTGTCATAATCCAATTTATGTGTCACGATGACAACTACTTTATCCCACTAGTCCGTAAGCCAAATCATAACCTGAAGCATGAAACAATGCGGTAAAGAGGCATAAATGATGGAAATATACATGGAGAATCTTACAAGCAATAAAATATGGAATAATCATAATATTAATAATATAGGAGATAAAAAAGAAAAAGAGAATATCCCACGACCTAGTAAAGTCGGTAGAAGCTCCACTAATAAAAAGGTATACAACTACTGTAATAGTTCAAATATACATTAATACCATATAGTGAATGACTAAACAAAACTATAAAAATGGTAAAATGTCATCTCCGACTTAGAGAGTTCAGCCTAACTCGAAACTCTAAGCAACACCATTGCACAAATAATGACAATTAGTTCTCGAATCTACTCCAAAAAGGTACAGAAGTGTAGTATGAGTATCAAATTCGTGGGTACTCAGTAGGCATCATTGACCAACTAAGCCAAATCATAAAATAAGAATAATAATGATGCAAGATAAATAAAATAAGTCAAGTAAAAGGATAAACATGGAATGATTCACCAAATATTTTAAGTAAGTCAATAAACAACTTGACGACAACAGATAAAAGATGCATACCTATTACTACAAAACTGACCCTCATAAGCTAGTAACTATGGAAAAGTAAATAATCCAATGCGGGCCTCCATAATCTTGGAGGGTTCAATCAGGAGAAGAAGTAACCAGAAATATAATTAATAACCACCTCTCGATGATAACAATAGTTAACCCTTTCATATCATAAATATATAATGAATAACCTCTTCATATTGTACATGAATTAGAACTCATATCATAATCATTAGCATTTTCCTGACTTGAACTAAAACTCATGTAATAAATAATTTCGAAATTAAACCGATCATAAGATCATAAATTTCTGGACTTGAACCAAAATTAGTATTATCTTATAAATTCAAATATATCATAAGTGTCATGAATCTAGTCTCTTCAAACTCTAAGATTTGCATATAAAAGTTATAACATGCCAAATAAGTCCATAAGTAGCTAATAATAGTCTCAATCTGTAGCGGGCCGAAAGGGCCCAATCCTAAACTCCAAAATCTATTCCAAGGCAAATTATACCCAAACTAGGCTAATGTATTTTGTTTAACTACTATATGTTAACTAAGCCATATTTCAGTCCTAAGATAAAAAATTTCCCTAAGAAAAAGTAACTAAGTCAGCCATGCCTAATTTATTGTTCCTAAATTGGCTAATAAAATCAAATTACACTAAATATTATTCCAAAACCTGATTCCTAATCCATATATTGCATATTCTCATATATATGCTGTATAAATTATCTCAATCTATGAGAAAGATAAACCTAACCTACCTGGATGCTAAAGAAAGCCTAGAAAAATCTACTAAATCGATAATTTCCCTTTCTAAAAACACCTACAAGATTCCATATATCAAAATGATAATATACATATCAATGTAAGAACAACGGTATCCATATAGTATTCTATGCTTTGGTTTCAAAATTATGTAAAAATATCATGTGCGAATCGCTTGTAGAATCATACATTAAAAACCATCATCACATCTCATCGTGCACAAGGAATATTTACCCTTAAATAAATTTATCAATAAATTGGAGATTTTGAGAATTAATGGAGAATTTAACCATGAATTTGGTGAAAACTTACCAACAATTCGAAGAAGAATTGAGTAATTTAAACTTACAGACACCCTAAAAATGCCTATTATTATTTCTCCCTTGTTCCCATATATTATATCATTTTTAAATATTCAAAGTGTGTGAAATGGGAGAAAACTCAAGCAAATAGGTCTCTTAAAGCCCGCAAGACACAATTAATGTGGGAACTAGGCCGCTTTAGTAGTCAACGGTTAAGTGCCCAGGTGACACTAAAGTGGTATTGCCAAATCCATGCATGCTGCAAAAGCGCATTGTGCTTTAGAGATTGGCTTGACACTAATATGGATCACAGCTGAGAGCATCAGCGGAAGACATGGAATTTGTCCTAGTCTCCACTGACCTCACGGGATTTATTTGGAATCTTGTATGAACAAACAAACTATACTACCCTATCAAATTCAACTTTATAAATCCAACGAAGAATTCAAAATTTTCATTAGAGGCCAATTCGATGAAAAGTAGGTTCCCCACTAAAGTTCCATTTTTCTTAAGTTCTGGCCAATAACCCAAAATAATTTTGGAAGTCTTGGGACCCAAAACAAAGCTTCACTTATCCTAAACTATAGTTTTTAAGCTGTTGGAATTGTCAGAATTGGCATACGAGTTCGTTTGACTAAATTTATTTCATATAGCCAATTTTTTTCAAGAAGACTTTGAAATAGAGAATTGGCTCAAAAAATAATAAAAAACTACCTGGTAACCAAATTGTCAGGTCCAACAAGTTAAAAATAACTTCGGACAGCTATAGAAAAGTTTTAAATGGTGAAACTATGCATAAATGTATAAAATGACATGGAGGGTCATCACAATATCCGCTAATAAAATAACTTTCATCCATGAAATTAAAGTTTAGTATGTATTAGAAGCCTCAAACAGTTGATGATACTGGACTTTCATCTCAAGATTGATATTTTGAGTAGCCTCATATTCTTGGCGGTGTCTCCACTGAACCTTAACTACATGAATCTCTCCAATGTGCAACCACTTGATATACTTGACTAATATTATAATGATTTGATTTTTGGTGATTTTATAAAATATTTATTTATGTGAGACTTAACCATTTTACCCCTCCACTTGGTTGCTTTGTGGTATTTCGAGCTTGTAGGAATGATTGACCCAGTTCCAATGATTTTTGATATGTTTTATGAAGAATTGTGATTTTTGGTGGTCTTAAAGTCTCATTAGTTGACATCGATCAACATCTTTTGATTTGTTTGTTAGATGGAAACATGGACTATTCCAATAGATTCAAGACATAAATATTAGGTTGGTAACAAAGTTTGTGTGGTTTTACGGTTTTTAAATATCATTTCGACTCTCCATTTAGAAAATTGTGAAAATAGGTCATGGGGTCAGTTCTATGAAAACAACATTTTTCAAAGCTTTGATATCTCCCTTGAGTATGGAGCATCGAATTTTATAGGGTAACATATTTGTTTATATTCTTTAGATTCTAAAGGTCCACGAAGACTTGGAATTTTACACTTCTCCGCAACTGGTTCACCACTAAGCTAGTGCAGCAGCTAAAGCGTCACTTTAGCTGCTTTAGCGGCAGGCACTAAAGAACTGATTAACAATTTTGGCAGTTGGCAACTAGATGGGAAAGGGTGATTTAGCGTCCATCATTTACTTTAGTGGAGGGCACTAAAGCGACCCTTGTTCACTTTAGCTAATGTGCACGCTAAGCGGGTACTACTAATGCGATACTTGATCGCTTTAGCGGTGACCGCTAAAGAGGCCACTTGACTGCTTTAGTAGCGCCTGACACCTTTGTACTAATAATTCTTTTCTCGATTTTTCTTTACCATTTTTGACACTCGGAGCTCTAGGTCAAGTTTTATTGCAGTGTCTTCCACATCTAAGAATGCAAAATCTTCAAAATCCTATTTCAATTACTTTTCTTCAATTTGATCATCAAGTATTATTTAAACAAAACCTTAAACATTGAATTTATGGATTTTAGATCAAAAGGCCCAAATTCTCATTTTTTTTATTCAAAATACACTTTCACCCTATTTTCACTTAGCTTTTCTCCTATGAGTTTCTTTAATCTTCATAAAAATGCTTCTGAAATTTTTTTTTTATTTTACCCTTCTTTTTAGAAAAATCATTTCGAAGGATCATTTTGACCCTAATTAGGGAGTGGCAAATTTGGCTATCTTTGGATATTTTTGAATCGTAGATTCTATATTCGTATGTAGTAGAAAGTTTTTGAGTTTGTGCGTGAAGTGAATGCTGAATGATAAAGGCTTATTTATTCAAGTTTTTGCATTTTGGGTTGGTTATGGCTTAAATTTCTTAGACTAGGATAGGTACCAAATATTGGCACAAAATCATGTTACGGATAAGGTAACCAATCATGAAAATGATGTTTTGTAATACTCCGTAACATCCTAGCTTAATTTAGCTCTCTATGGCATGTTAAAGGAGTTTAATGATTAGAAATTAGCCTAAGTGTTGAGAATTAGTCATTTCCAAGGCCTCTAAAATTCAATGATTTTATTGTTTACCTTCCCGACCTCAGAACGTTGATTTTTAAGTTTATTCATGATAGGGGTTGTTCAAAGTAGGTTTCGGCTGAGTTGCAGAAATTTCAGACGAGCGTAGGGGTGTGGATGTATCATATAATAGTAGCAGCATCATGATAAGCCCACGGCGCCATCTACAGTGCACTACTCCCAAGCCCGTAGAGCCCCCTCTAGTGCACCTCTCTGGAACCCGCGGCACCCCTACAGTTTACCACTCTAGAGCCTACGGTGCACTCTCTCTCACCATCTAGATTTTTGTTCCTCCAAAATTAAGGGAATTTGGGTCATTTCCCTTCACTTAATCAGTCCATAACATGAAATGTAGCTCCCCAAAGAGCATTATTTGCTCTTTTAATCACAAATTCTCTTAAAAAGGCCTCTCTTTCCTCAAGAACAAACCTGTAACACCCAGAGAGTACACCCTAGATGCTACACGGTGCTTATAATCCTGAGGGAGCATAAGCTAACCCATGTCTGATGCTTCCTATAAGCACTAAGTGTAGCTGATATCAAAAAGTCAGATATGGAATTTAACTGAAAAACACAATAAGGTTTTAAAAATAGTTCTGATTATGTCTGTAAAAGATACTGACAGTATTGGTAAAATGACTGTTGATAATGACTGAAAACTGACTAAATGTCTGTACTGGTTAGAAAAGGCTCTACTGACTGTTTGTGGAGCTTATGGGAGAAACCCCTAACTAACTTTGACGAAATGAAAATACTGAACTGATTAGGTAAACTGAGATACATAAACCTTGTCCTCGAAATATGAGGACTCACCACTACTACAATTGATAATTTTGTACATATATACGCGATCAAGGAACTGACCATCTGAACCTATAATATTAAAAATCATAGCACAAGAAACATGTATCAGATTAGTACTTTGAATGCATTGGTATACTAAATGAGGTTAGACTGACATGCATGGATTATGTGAATAAAGTAAAGACTAACTGAATATGATAGGATAACTGAATAACTAATAAGAATGTGTAAATACTGTAGAAACTGAGAATGCATGACCAAGCATATAACGTGATTCTAAAATAGTCTTTTAAATAAACTACTTAAATTTGATAATTCAATAACTTATAACTGTACATTATGGTCAGTGAAAACCTGAACTGAATTATACTGAACACTAACATGCCTCACTCTGAACAGATTGGGGTTCAACCTGTAACCTCAGTTAAAATGGTGTTAGTACCATTTCATGGGTAGTAAAAATGGCTATGTGGATCCACTAAGCTACTGAAAAACTAGGATGTCAAGCATAAACTGACAGGTGACACCTGGGCAGAGTCAATCCTAATCTAACGGGTGACCCCTGGGAGGTAGTCAAGCTTAACCTGACGGGTAATTCCTCATCCAATATTGTCTATGTTGTTTTTTAACATAGGAACTAAAAATAACGACTCTGCTTAACTGATGGGGAAGTCCCCATCCCTGTATTCGCTCGGTGATAAATCCTACTCCCAACTGAAGGGCACTGAATACGGGACTGAACTATGTTTACCTATTTATATTAACAGACTGAACTTATAATGATCATGAATACTTTAAAACCATAGTGTAGGCATTTAAAAAATAGGTAAGAAGCTAAATTTTGGGTATTCAAACCCCCAAGACTTGATATCAACAATAGGGAGATCATACTAAACTTTGAGGACCTGATATGTAAGAATTTATTCAAAACTCATTCCTTTGAACATTTCGTCAAACACTAGCAATACATGGTTTAAGCTAAGGATGAGAGTAGTTTCAAAAGAACATGATTTCAATACAAAAATCACAATTTAAGGCTTAAATCAGCGAAAAACACCATTCCAATATGTGGGGTCATACACCAACAAAAATTATATGTAAACATGGTATAGAATCAAAATTCATGGGAATTCATGGCTAAAAATCATAATAACATATAAAAATAATAAATTTGAATTTAAAATTGGGTTCTTGGCCTCCATAGCTAAAAAGGGACCATGGAGGAACATTTAACATACCTGAACGCATGAATTGATCACTGGGTTAGGAGTTCAGAGATTTTTATGACCTCAACTGATATGAAAGAACATTTTTACACTATATAATGGATCATCACACATTTATATACAGAGAATCATTGGGTTTAAGTCTATATACCTATGACCAGCGGTCAAAATTCTAACTCAAAAATGCGGGGTGGTACATTATCTCCCCCTTGGAAACATTATTCCTTGAATAAAACTGGTTAGACTGAGAGTACTATAATAAGGTAACTGAGAGCATAAACCTAATATGCATGAATTGGAACATGATTGCATAATTGTGTCTTGGCATAATACCTAAACTTTTTTCATGAATACATGTACTGACATAAGAAAGGTTATAAGGCTGAGTTAAAATAATAGAGTCAACTTATGAGTACCCATTATTTCAAGTTGGATCTTTTTTCAATAAGAAAACCTAAGAGATTTAGATCATGAAATCTCGGGGGTAGTACAACACCTCCCTCTTGGGATAGTTCATCCCGCAATTGATACTGAATTTTCTTAAATACTAAGCAAAAACTGAGGCAATGCACGGGACACTTATGGGTAAAATTATGACCGAATATCTGGGATCTAAAATAAGATGCATGAACAGAACTGGATTCACAATTTACATGGAAGCAAACATACTATTTTTATAAATAGCCATATTCATGAAACTTTTAATTGTTTGACCAGATTGAACGATGGAAAACTATAGGAACTTGTCTGTCGGACTGCTAAACTAAATTGTTATCTTTACAAACAAATTCATACTGAAAATTCATACTCAACTGGAGCATTTCTGCAACACTCTTTCTAAGACGTTCTTATAATGTTAGAGAGTCGAGAATCTTGGGCATGATCTGAATAGTACATCGGTACAATTCTGTAACATAGAATATAGGCCTATGAAAGTTAAGCTACTATAGAATTGTTATGCCTTAGACAATGCAACTTCTACTTTCAAGCTTAGACATAAACCTAGAGTACTCCCTCAACTATAACTTCCAGCTTAATACTGCAATTTACCTGATACTACTGAAAATATTCACATAGGCACTAATAACTCTACTTATTAATGTCTGAGCTAGACTAAATTCTCCCACTATGTTCAAGCCTAATCAAATCTACAAAATGCACACATCAAACTATAATACTATTCTGGGTCATTAATTCAAGACACTGTATATTTCATAACTTCCCATCTCAGGAATAATTCTGATTCCAATTTCAATAACTACATTCAACTTCTTGCAAGCTATACACTACGCTTAATGCATTTATCAAGTTACACACCAAAATGACATTCAAGCCTATCTTTATAACTATAGCCTCATGTAAAACAAGCATACAACAATGTTTCCTTAACATGAAAGATTTATTCTCTCTCGTTTGTGTAATTACTAATCACTACATCATTTCATAAGGAAAGGTCACTAAAAGGTTAAAACATAAGGAACTAAAGAATGAATGAACACGATATTGAACTTGACACTTAAATAAGGCCTGAGGAATAGATTATCAACATCAAAAGGTCTAAACTAAGGATATACATGATATAATATTAATTTCACTAATCATTAGAAGTGTAGCATGGGTCATAGAAACTAATCATACTATAAAACATGATACATAAGTCATGAGCTGTATGACCTGAGTTTCGATTTCATAAATTCATGGAGCATGGTTTAGACTACTGGGTGAACTAGAACTCTTTATACTAGAAACTGCAGGTTTACATGATTTTCTAAAGTACACGAATATGAGCTATGATCATAGGGATGACATGTAAGGCATGAGTAGATATCATGAAAACTAAAATACAAAACTTAACACTGAGATGCGAATGGGTTGAGCATCATCCTCCCTTATTGAATTCTATAACATACTGTCATCACTACTAGAATTTGAGAGCCTTACTTGGTTACTTGTTCTATCATTCCCCCTTTGCTTCAAGCCATTATTCTAAGTCTGTGAACAACTTAACAAACTCTAAACTTACTTTACACCACTTTACTCTAGAGTCTAAGATATAACAATATTCATAAACACTAAACTCACCTTGAAAGACTGCACCTGAAAGTGTAAAACCCACTGTTAGCACTACCTTCTGATTTAAAACTTTTAACTTTCTATAGCCCCAATAGTTATGATATAATAACTTAAACACTCACTAACTTAGCAATTTGAACTTGTCTTTCTATTATCTCAATCTTCAAAGATACAAACTTAGATTCTAACACTTATCATGGATATTTTCAACCTCTTAATGAACCATACTAACTTTTTTATAGCCTACTAATATCAGATCTTTATACTTATTTTTACCCCTAAACCATGAGAATTACCATTACACCTGGATATCCGGCATCAACATGTTATATCCCATAACTTACTTGTAAGAGAATCAATTACTAAATTACTAGCCCCATTCAAACTTAGTATTCAATGATACTTCATAAGCAAACCCACATCGTTACACATAGATTAAATTTTTGCATACACTATTTCAAGCCTACTGATTCACCTTTCACACAACTAGTCCTATGGATACATTATCTACTAAAGATAGATACAATATTCCCATATTAGTAGCTTTCCTTAGCCATATTATTTCAGGTGATGGCATTAGAGTTGACCCTTAAAAGGCCAAAGCAGTGAGGAACTGACCCAAACCTATCTCTGTATCTAATATGAGAAGTTTCTTGGGTTTGGATTAATATTACAAATGGTTTATTGAAGGGTTCTCTTTTATTACAACCTTTATATCTCAATTGACTCAGAATAAAGTCATGTTTCAGTGGTCAGATTTATGTGAGAAGAGTTCTCAGAAATTGAAGACTCAACTCACTTATACCCCAATATTGACTTTGCCAAATGCTTTAGATGGGTTTGTAGTTTGCGGTGATACTTCACTTGTTGGTCTTGGTTGCATTTTGGTTCCGAGAGGTAAGGTCATGGCCTATGCATTTAGACAACTTAAGCCCCATTAAAAGACTTATCCTACCCATGATCTTGAGTTTAAAACTGTCGTATTTTTTTTAAGATATGGAGATATTATATTTATAGAATTCATGTTTATTTATTAAAAATACACAAAATATTGCATCATGTGTTCTCATAGAAAGATTAAATCTTCTCCAGAGAAGACGGTTGGAGTTGTTAAATATTATTATATGAGTCTGTTGTCTTATTCAAGAAAGGACAATGTAGTGGTAGATGCCATTATTAGGTTTTCTATACATAGTGTTGCCCATGTTGAGAAGGACAAGAAAAAGTTAGTCAGTGAGGTTCATCAACTTGCCAGATTAGTTATTCAGTTAGTTGATTTTGTAGAAGGTAGTATATGGGTCTAGAACGGTTTGGAATCATCCTTGGTTTCCAAAGTAAAGCAAAAGCAACACAGAGATCCTAGTTTGGTTAAGTTGAAGGAGGTGGTTAGATATCAAAAGGTGGAAGTTTTTTCCTGAGGGGGAGATGATGTGCTTCATTGTCAAGGTATATTATGTGTTCTTTGGATTCATTACTTGAGAAAGCAAATACTTACAGAAGCGCATGGTTCATGATACTCTATTCATCTAGGAAACACTAAGATATATTATGACTTGAGAGAAATCTATTGGTGGAGTGGTATGAGTAGGGATATTACAAAATTTATAACTAAGTGTTCGAATTGTTAGTAGGTTAAGGTTGAACAACAAAGGCGTAGTGGCACATTGTAGTGGTTTAGTATCCCTACTTGGAAGTGGAAAGTAATGAACATAGATTTTATGATAGGGTTGCCTCTCATATGTCGTCATCATGATTCAATATGGGTCACTATAGACAGAATGATTAAATCAGCTCATTTCTTACCAGTTCATACATCTTACTCAATTGTGGATTATTATAGGCTCTACCTTAGGGAGTTAGTTAGGTTGTATGGGATTTTGTTTTCAATTATATTAGATAGAGGTAATCAATTTACCTCTCACTATTGGAAGGCTTTTTAGAAGGGTCTTGGTTCCCAAGTTCATCCTAGTACATCTTTTCATCCTCAGACAGATTGTCAGGTAAAGCAGACAATTCAAATCTTAGAGGATATTTTGAGAGCATGTCTTATTAACTTTAGAGGTATTTGGGATGATCACTTACCTTTTATTGATTTTTCTATAACAACAGTTATCAATCCAATATTCAGATGGCTTTGTTTGAGTCTCCTTATAGGAGGAGATGTAGATCTCCAATTGGTTTGTTTGAGAAAGGTGAAGCTTCTTTAATAGGACTAAATGTAGTGTTTGATGCGATGCAGAAAGTTCAGTAGATTCAGGAGAGACTGAAGACAACCCAAAGCCCTTAGAAATTCTATGCAAATGTAAGGAGAAGAGATCTTGAGTTTGAGATTTGTGATTTGATTTATCTAAAAATCTCGCCTATGAAAGGAGTAAAGATATTTCTCAAAAAGGGGAAACTTAGTACTCATTATGTTTGACTATATAAGATCTTGAGTCATTTTGCGAAGGTAGCTTATGAGCTAGAGTTTCCAGCAGACTTACCATCAGTGCATCTAGTGTTCCATGTTTCCCTATTGAAAAAGTGTATTAGTTATTCAGTTATTGTTGTTCCATTAAAAAGCATGGATTTTTAGGATAACTTTTCTTACGAAGAAATCCCAGTTGAGATCCTTGATCATTAGATGCATAGACTAAGGAACAAAGAAGTTACCTTTGTTGAGATTCTTTGGCGAAATCAGTCTATTAAGAGAGCCACTTGTGAAGCAGATATGCAAACCAAGTACCCTCATCTATTCTTTGTTAACTCAGACTCATCTTAAGGTAATGCTATTTCATAGATTTTCTCTTTTTCATTCTTATTTTCAACAATGTAATATATCTTATGTCATTGAATAAATTCAGTTTAGTTCATGCATGATGTTCTAGACTCAGTTATCCAATCACGTTTTTAGTCATGCATGTTCAGTTTATGATCATAATTTCCCCAGTATTCTTAGCTAACCAACCCCATTTGATGACAAATATTCCTAATGGGATATATTATTATAATACCCCATAAGATCCTAGCTCAATTAAGCATTTGATGGCATGTTAAAAGGGTCCAAATCTTACAAATTAGCGTATGTGTTGGGACATAGTCATTTTCAAGGCCCCTAATATTTGATGATTTTATTTTTGACCTTCCCGACCTTAGAACATTGATTTTTAAGTTAATTCATGATCGTCTTTGTTCAAACTACATCTTAGGCTAGTTTTAGAATTTTAATACAAGCATAAGGGTGTGTTTAGATCACCAAAATAGTAGAAGCATTGGGATGAGCCAGCGGTGCCCTATCTAGTGCACCGCTTTGTAGCCCGTGGTGCCCCCTCTATTGCATAACTCGGGTGCCCACGGAGCCCCCTCCAGTGTATCAATAATTAAGATAATTTGGGTCATTTCCCTTCTCCCAATCAGTCCATAATACAAAATTTTGATCTCCAAAGAGCATTATTATCTCTTTCAATCACAAATTCTCTCAAAAGAAGCCTCCCTTTTCTCAAGAACAAAACCTAACCCAATCTCAGGATACCAAGAAATTCAACTTTAAACCACACAAAATTCTTAAGAATCTTCATAAAATCATCTAGTGAGGTATGTGTGATGGTCATCCACGAGTTTCTTTCACCCATGGAGTCCAAGAATCCCTTTTACATTTTAAATTATGAGTTTTTCATGTTTAAGTTGAAAAATCCCCACGAATCGCTTGTGAATTCAATTATAAGTTAGGTTTATAAGTGTTGTTCAGGCGGGATTAGCCATTACACATTTTAAATGATGTATTGTTCATGTTAAATCCATAAGTTATGGTTTTAGTCTAATAATCATGTTATTCTCACAAGCTTTACCTATTCCCATGATTAAGTGCATATCATACATAGGTTAGATGGAATGCCTAAGTGTTGGATTTTGAACAATGATACCCAACAATGGTTTTACATCTCTTATATGTCATTAATGTTAATTTCAATTGGTGCTGGTGGGTTATGAATACCTTTATACCAATATGCTTTACATTAATTAATCTTTTTAAGTACATAGACAGTTAATCCATGATTCTTATCAACATACATATACAGTTATAATCATGATTAGAATTATCGATTATGTGATAATGTTAAGTCTATACCATTGTTAGTTTAGTTAGGAGTATTCTATATCACCGAGCGAACTCAGGTATGAAATCTCACCTAATAGTAAAAGGTATGACCCTTAGTAGCAATCCTCGAGTTCTAGAACTATATAGCTAGTGTAGGTTAGAGATATCTACTATCTAATTGAGGGTTGACAAAGTGTTTACCTACAATTTAAGAGTGACATATATCTCATTAGATCCCCAGCCAATTTAGGGTGACTCTTTAGTCCTTTGGGATACAATTTTAGTAGATCCACATAGCTAGTGTGAGTACCCATGGCATGGTACAGACACCCTTCCAACTATGGTTATATATTGGACCCCAATTAGCTCTAATTGGAGCATGTCGGTTAAATGATACCTCCCATATTTTCAATATAATATTTAGTATAGTTTCAACTTAGATTTGACTGATCAAAGCATATAGATTCTCAATTATTCAATTATCAGATTTCTTTGTTTCCATTTATAAACTATTTTAGATATATGTTTATACTTGGTCTTGAATTCTCAGATGTTACTCTTATTATGCATTCATGTTCAATTATCTCTTGTTATTATCTTAGTCCTTATTTTGAATGCATAGTATCTAATGTATATCAACCTGACCTTATCTCATACACCGGTACATTCAAAGTGCTGAGCACATACTCTTCTTTGCACTAAATGTCTTATATCATAGGTTTGGACACATAGTTTTTCCTACCACAGTTAGACGGCTCAGCGCAATCAAGCAGCCGTAGTGGTGAGTCCTCATCTATTGATGACATATTATGTTTATTCAATTATTTGGGTATTTAATTCTATTCAGTCAGTCAAAGTTAGTTGGGGACTATTCTATCAACTCCTCAGTCAGTTTAGAGGCTTTCAGACAATCAGACAAAATAATTAGACAGTCAGTTAGTTACTTTTAGTTCTTATAAGTTTTTTTCCAGATATTCAGTATTTTGTATTCCAGTGTTTAGATATATATTATCATTATAGTTTATCTTCCTTACATATGTACTATTCATATTTTATTTAGTTCTCACGGTAGTTGTTAGCTCATGAACTAGCTTGTGGTCACTTCTGACCTTAAGAACCGTTGTTGCGACTTGGTAGTAACCTTGGCTTATGATAAAATATGTTATCAGAGCCAGCTTTTAAAGTCTCCTACGGAGTGTGAAAGTAGCATTGAGTAAATTCGTGTGCATGGGTGTGAAATATGCCATACTTATGGACAAGAGGCTATAAGGGGTTTTAGGAAAAGTTTCCCTTCTTTCAATGTTTATGTCGTGCCAATGATCTTGAGCTTTGTTTAAACTATCTTTCTAACTTATCCTTATTTCCATTTATTGATAATGCCTCCGAAAAGTAACAATAGAAGAAGGAATAAGAATCAACCCATACCACCCCCAATTTAGGATGATCCCCTTAAATAAATGTCTCTCACACAAAGTTTAGAGCTGCTTTCACTACCTTAGCTCATTAAATAGCTGATCAGAATAATTAACAGGATGTTTCCCCAACCAATCCAATGAAAAATGCAGCTGATGCTAGGATTTGAGATTTCACCTGAATGAATCCTCCATTATTTTCATGATATAAGTCTGAGGAGGATCAACATGAGTTTCTTGATATAGTTTAGAAAATGACTAATATTATAGGTGTCACTTTAAGTAATAGTGCAGAGTTAGCTGCATATAAGTTATACGATGCAGCTCATACCTGGTTTAAGTAGTGGAACGAGGACCATAGTATTGATGCAGAGCCTATAGTGTATGAGGAGATTTAGACATCTTTCATTGAAAGGTTCTTTCTATTGGAGTTGAGGGAAGCTAAGGTGCAGGATTTTATTAATTTGAAGTAGGGCATCATAAGTGTGAAGTAGTAATTTCTTAAGTTTACTTAGTTAGTGAGGTATGATCCTAATATGGTGGATAATAATAGGTCGGTAATGAGTAAGTACGTGAATGTTGTATCTGATAAAGTGGTCAAGGAGTGTAGGACAACAATTTTTATTAAGGAAGAAGAGAGAGAGAATACGTGGGCAAGAATAAGTATTTTTAACTTTTCCTAGATAAGATCAAAGAGTGGTAACTATTTTGTATTTCATCAAAAGTCTTTGTCCCAATCACCATCTTTAGCTAGAATCACAGTACCTAGGTTTAGGAAAGATTGTTCGTATAAAGCACCAGGCTCTAAGTCCTAGTATAGTGTGAATAGTTTTCATACTAATCCACTATGTGGGATGTGTGGAAGGCATTATCAAGGTTTGTGTAGATCTAGTAATGATGTGTGTTTTCCATGTAGCAAGCTGAGCCACAAAGTAAAAAAATGCCCAAAGGCAAGTTAGCAAGGTCAATCTAATCATCCTTCAGTACCAGCAAGTCGCCCGACTCATAAAGGTGACATTTCTTGTAGAACCAGTGATTTGCGTCAGAATATATTGTATGCACTATTGTCCTAATGGGATCAGGAAAGTTCTCCTGACATAGTTATAGGTATGTTACAGGTGTTTCAACTCCATGTTTATGCTTTATTAGACCCAGAGCTTCACTCTTCTTTGTAACTCCTTATATAGACATCAATTTAAATGTCAGTCCCAAATATTTAGCACAACCATTCTTAGTATCCACTCTCGTAGGTGACTATATTGTATCCAGGCGGGTATACAGGAGCTGCTCGGTCACAGCATCCTAGAGAGTTAGTTTAGTTAACCTCATAGAGTTTGAGATGACTGATTTTGACATCATTCTCAACATTGATTGGCATCACTCATGTTATGCCTCATTTGGTTATAGATATAGAGTTGTTCAGATTAAATTTCCTAATGAACTATTTATTGAATAAAGAGCTAGTACCTCAATGCTTAGGGGTCAAATTATTTCTTATCTTAGAGCTAGGAAAATAATATCTAAGCTGTGCATATACCATATTATTTGAGTCAAAGACTCAAGTTTTGAGACTCTACGTCTTGACTCAGTTCTAGTAGTATGGGAATTTACAAATTCCCAAAAGGGAAATTGACTTTGTAATAGGTCTCCTTACAGATACCCATCCTATCTTTGTTCCCCCATCCATAATGGATCCAACTGATCTTTAGAAGTTGAAATAATAGTTGAAAGATCTCTTAGAGAAGGGTTTCATCAGGCCCAGTATTTCCCCATAAGGCACTCCGATCCTATTCATGTGTATGAAAGATAGTTCTCTCAGAATGTGCATCAATTATCGTCAGTTGAACAAATTCACAATCTATAATAAGTATCCACTCTCAAGGATTGATGACTTATTTGAAAAATTTTAGGGTACCAATTGTTTCTCTAAGTTAGATATCACATCAGATTATCACCATCCTAGACTTAGAGAATATGATATTCTGAAAATAGCCTTCAAAAATCTGTATGGTCACTTTGAAATCTTAGCTATGTCCTTTGTACTAAGGAATACCCATGGAATACTTTTATCTAATTGTTGAACAGAGTGTTCAAGTAGTTCTTAGATATGTTCGTCATAGTCTTTATTGATGATATTATTGTCTATTCCCATAGTAAGAATTATCATGCAGACTATCTAAGAATTGTATTGCAAAATCTTAGAGCTCATCAATTATTCCCCAAAATTAGTAAGTGTAAATTTTAGCTACGATTGGTAGCTTTTCTTGGCCATATTATTTTTGGTGATAGAATTATAGTTGACCCTCAAAAGGATGAAGCAGTAAGAAACTGGCCTACACCTATCTCTCCATAAGATATCAGGAGTTTTGTAGGTTTTTCTTGCATTTACAATCAGTTTGTTAAAGGGTTCTCTTCTAATACATCCCCTATATCTAGATTGACTCAGAATAAAGTCAAGTTTCAGTGGTTAGATTCATGTGAGAAGAGTTTTTAGTAGTTCAAGACTCGACTCACTTATGCCCTTGTATTGACTTTGCCAGATGGTTTAGATGGATTTGTAGTTTACTGTGATACCTCACGTGTTTGTCTTGGTTGTGTGTTGATGAAGAGAGGTAAAGTCATGGCCTATGTCTTTAGACAACTTAAGCCCCATGAAAAAACTTATCCTACCCATGATCTTGAGTTGAAAACTATGGTGTTTTATTTAAGAATATGGATACATTATGTTTATGGAGTTAATGTTTATTTGTTAACAAGTCACAAAATCTTGCATCATGTGTTCTCGCGGAAAGATCTAAATCTTCTACAGAGAAGATGGTTGGATTTGTTAAAATATTATGATATGAATGTGTTGCATCATTCAGGAAAGTCCAATATTGTGGCAGATACCCTTATCAGGTTGTCTATGGGTAGTGTTGCTCATGTTGAGGAGAACAAGAAAAAGTTAGTCAATGAGGTTTATCAACTTACTAAATTAGGTGACTTGTTATTTGATTCAACAGAAGGTAGTATATAGGTTTAAAATAGTTTGGAATCATCCTTGGTTGCTGAAGTAATGGAAAAGAAAAATAGAGATCCTAGTTTTGTTAAGTTTAAGGAGGCGGTTAAAGATTAAAAGGTGGAAGTTTTCTCCCAAGGGGGAGATAGTGAGCTTCGTTGCCAAGGTAGATTATGTGTTTTGTTTGTTGTCAACTTGAGACAGTGAATACTTGAATAAGCGCATGGTGCGCGATACTTTATCCATCAAGGAACCACTAAGTTGTGCAGTGACTTGTGGGAAATCTATTGGTAGTTGGTATGAAGAGGGATATGGTAGAGTTTGTAGCTAAGTGTTCTAATGGTCAGCAAGTTAAGGTTGAACGCCAAAGGCCTAGTGGAACATTGTAGGAGCTCAGTATCACCACTTGTAGGTGGGAAGTGGTGAACATAGATTATGTAACAGCTTTGCCTTGCACGCATCATCAACATGATTTGATATTGGTTATTTTAGATAGAATGATCAAATCATATCATTTCCTGCCTATTCATACTTCTTACTCAGCTGAGGATTATACTAGGATCTACCTTAGGGAGTTGGTTAGTTTGCATGGGATTCCATTATCTATTATATCAAATAGAGGTACTCAGTTTACCTCACACTTTCGGAAGGCTTTTTAGAAGGGTCTTAGTATTAAAGTTCATCTCAGTACTACATTTCATCCTCAGATATATGGTCAGGCAGAGAGGACCATTCAGACTTTAGAGGATATGTTGACAACATATGTTATTAACTTTAGAGGTGGTTGGGATGATCACAAACCTTTAGTTTAGATTTCTTATAACAACGACTATCACTCTAGTATTTAGATGACTTCATTTAAGGCTTCTAATAGGAGAAGATGTAGATCTACTATTGGTTGGTTTGAGGTAGGTGAAGATGCTTTGATAGGCCTTAATATAGTGTTTGATGCGATGGAGAAACTTCAATTGACTTAGGAGAGGCTGAAGATAGCCCAAAGCTGTCATAAATCCTATACAGATATAAGGAGAAGAGATCTTGAGTTTTATATTGGTTATTTAGATTATTTGAAAACGTCACCCATGAAAGGAGTAAAGAGAATTTGAAAGAAGGGTAAACTCTATCCCCTTTATGTTGGCCCATATAATGTCTTGAGTAGTTTTGGAAAGGTAGATTATAAGCTCTAGTTACATTCAGATTAGCATTAGTGCATCCAATGTTCCATGTTTCCCTACTGAAGAAGTGTATTGGTGATTCAGTTTTTATTGTTCCATTTGAAAGCATGGATGTTCAGGATAACCCTTCTTATGCAGAAATACCAATTAAGATCCTTGATCCCTATATTCATAGACTAAGGAATAATGAAATTCCCTTGGTCAAGGTTCTTTGGAAGAATCTGACCGTTGAGGGAGCCACTTGGGAAGCAAAAAATGATATCCAAACCAAGTACCCTTATATATTTTTGCAAACTCAGATTTAGCTTAATGTAATGATTTTCCTCAGATTGAATCTTTTCTGTCTCAATTTCAGCTATGTATTCAATCTCATGTCATTGCATACACTCAGTTAAGTTCATGTATCATCTCTTAGACTCAATTGGACAATTATGTTTTAAGTCATGCATGTTAAGTCTGTGATATTAGTTTCCCTAGTGTTCTAAACTCACCAACCTAATTCAAGGATGAATGTTCCTAAGGGAGAGATATTGTAATTCCTCATATGATCCTATCTCAATTCAGCTTTCTATGGCGTGTTAAAGGGGTCCAAAGCTTAGAAATTACCCTACGTGTTTGAACTTATAAATTTCAAAGGCCTATAAACTTTGATGATTTTATTTTTGACCTACTGGAAACATCAATTTTTAAGTTGATTCATAATCGGGGTTGTTCAATGTACATTTTAGGTTAGTTTTAAAATTTTTAGAAAATCGTAGGGGTGTGTTTGGATCACCAAAATAGTAGTAGCACCTGGTAAGCCCATAAATCCTCCTCTAATACACCAATCTAGAGCTTGTGGTGGCCCCACCAATGTACTGCACTGGAGCACGCGGAGCCCCCTCCAGTGCACATCCTAGAGTGTTGACTTGCCCTCCCGCACTCGTCCAGATTTTTGTTCCTCAATACAGAACGAAATTTGGGTTATTTACCTTCACCCAGTTAGTCCATAAAACAAAATTTAGCTCCCAAAAAAGCATTATTTTCTCTTTTGATCACAAATTCTCTCAAAATAAGCCTTCTTTTCCTCAAAATAAACCCTAACCCATTCTCAAGCAATTAAGGAATTCAAGCTTCAAACCTCAAGAAATCCCCAAGAATCTTTACAAAATCATCTAGTGAGGTATGTGTGATATTCATCGATGGGTTCCTTTCACCCATGGAGTCCAAGAATCCCTTTTTACTTTTAAATTATGATTTTTTCAAGTTTAAGTTGAAATATCTCCATGAATATCTTGTGAATTCAATTGTAAGTTATATATATATAAGGATTTTAAAGTAGGATGAGCCATTACACATTTTAAATATTATGATTTACACATTGAATCCCTATGTTATGATTTTAGTCTTGTAATCATGTTATTGTCACATGTTTTAACCATTCCCATCCTTAAGTTTACGACCCTTATGTGTTTGATGGAATGCCTAACTGTTTGATTTTGAACAATGATCCCCTACTATAGTTTTAAAGCATTTATATATCATTAATGTTAATTCAATTCAGTGTTGGTTGATTATGAACACCCTTATACCTATGTCTTTTACATGAATTTATTTTTTCAAGTGCTCAGACAGCTAATCCATGACTCTTATCAGCATACTTATAAGTTTATAATCATGATGAGCATATTCAATTATGTAATAATGTTCAATCTAGTTTAATCTATACTAATATCGGTGTCAGTTCAGTTAGGAGTAGGATTTAGCACCAAGCAAACTCAGGGATGAGGGCTCATCTGACACAATGGGTGTGACCCTTAGTAGCATTCCCTGTGTTCCAAAACTATGTAGCCAACATAGGTTAGAGATGTCTAACTAATAGTCAAACTATTTACCTTCCAGTTAAATATGACACATATCTCATTTGAGCACCTTCCAGTTGATGCTGACTCATTAGTCCTTCGGGACCTAGTTTAGTCTATCCACACAACAAATGTTAGTACCCATGGCATGGTACTGACACCCTTCCAACTAGGGTTACATGTTTGAACCCAATTGGCTTAGATTAGGGCATATCTAATAAAAGGTAGCTCCCACAGCCTCCGTATAGTATTCAGTTCAGGTTTGACTGACCAAAGCATATAGATTCTTAGTTATTCAGTTACCAGATTTCAGTATTTCAGTTTATAATATATTTTATACATATGTTTATGCTTGGTCCTGAATTCTCAGATTATAGGGATAGACATAGAGATATGGCGCCAGGCTCTAAGTCTTAAGGTAGTGTCTGCAATGCCCGAACTAATCCCCTTTGTCAAACTTGTGGTAAGAACAACAAGGGTTCTTGTAGAACTGGTAGTGATATTTATTTTGGATGTGGCAAGCCAGCCAATAGAGTCAGATATTTTCTCCAGTTAGGTTATCAGATTCAGCAGAATCATTTCTCAGCTTATTTCGATCGCTGAAATCAGTAGGGTGCCACTTCCAGTGCTACTAGTAGGCAAAGTCGAAATAGTCTCAATGCTCTCCAGTCCCTGCAAGATCAGGAAAATTCTCCTGATGTGGTTACTGGTATGTTATAGATCTTTTATGTGGATGTTTACATTTTGCTAGATCTTGGACCTTTCTTGTGTTTTTCCACTCCCTATATAGCAGTTGTTTTTGGAATAAGTATAGAAATTCTAGCAGAGCCCTTTTCAGTCTCTACCCAGTGGGTAAAACCATCATAGCCCGGGGGGCATACAGGAACTGTCCTGTTAGGATATTTTAGAAAGTCACATCAGTAGATTTAGTCAAATTAGAGATAAGTAATTTTGATGTCATTCTTGGCATGGATTATCGTCATTCCTTCTATGCCACAGTCGACTGTAGAAAAAGAATAGTCCATTTTTAGTTTTCGAATGAACCCTTCCTAGAGTGCAGAGGTAGTACTTTAGGTTTTAGAGATTAGCTTATTTCCTACCTTCGAGCATAGAAAATGATATCTAAAGGATATGTCTATCACCTTGTTCAAGTTAAGGAAACTAGTTATGAAACTCCCAGTCTTGAATCAGTCCCAGTAGTGAATGACTATTCAGATGTTTTTCCCAAAGACCTTCCACAAATTCCTTTCAAAAGGGAAATAGACTTTGGCATTGAACTTCTTCCACATACTCAGGCTATATCTATTTCTCTATATAGAATGGGACCTGCAGAACTCAATGAACTAAAATAAAAGTTAAAGGATCTCTTAGTTAAGGGATTCATAAGACCCATTTTGTCCCGGTGGGGTGCACCGATCTATTTCGTTTGTAAGGAAGATGGTTCTCTCAGAATGTGCATTGATTACTATGGGTTGAATTCCATATGGGTTGATTAGTATAGATAAAGATTTATGAAATCTCATGACTAAAACTTTGTATGATGGAATTTGAATTAAAGCATGATGTTTAATTGTTGTGTTATGTTCTTTAGACGTACTATGCCTACAATATATTTGATTAAATGCCTATATAAAGGAAAATTGTCTAGCTAGCTTGATATCATGAAAATCCCCATAAATGTACAAGATTATACCTATTAGAAGTTTGATGAAATTGTAGTGATTATCATGTATTCAAGAATAACAAGTCATGTCAGTTTCCTTCCAATGAGTCCTAGGGGTACTTGTACCCAAAATATTAGTTGTGTACCTAGATCCATGTCATGTTTTTCATGATACAATCAATCAAGCTATGCACTCTTAGACTTCAAATAGTCTTATGACTCAAGAAAAATCTCCATGATCTTATGACTCAGTCATTTGTCAGATATTAGTAGTATTTCATCAGCCACAAAAATTTAGAAACTAAGTCCATATTTCATTCAATTCAGTAAATTATGTTCAGTGTCCATTCAGATGGGATTAGTAATTAGTACTGAGTGAACACAAGGATAGGAACTCACCTGTTATACGTGGGTGTTATTCTTAGAAGCAATCCTTGTGTTCCAGAACTATGTAGCTAGCATAGGTTGAGACATCATAGCCTATTATATGAGGGTGGATGAGGTTGCTTAACTTGATATGTGAGGGTTCCCACCTTTCACGCTCGATTTACCTGTTATAGAAGGGTTACTCACATATTGTCCTTACCAGTGGAATGGTATTGACACTCTTCCAATCAGGGCATAGATTGGATCCCAGCTTAGCTATCATAGCACATTTGGGCCACGACAGTTAGATACTACTTCCTATAGTTTCATGTTACAGAATCAGGACTGTCAGATATAGTCAATCAGTCTCAGTATTAGAACTCAGATAGTTGTTTAGATTTCAGGACTGTCAGATACAGTCAACTCAGATACAATATGGAACTCAAATAGTTCCAGCAGATTCAGGACTGTTAAATATAGTCACCCATGTTATCATCATTATTCAGATATTGTCCTTCATGTTATCAGTAATATCCGTTACTAGCATATCACGTTATCAGTATACAGATTCATAAATCATATTGTTAGTTACAGTTATGTATTTATGCATGTATTCTCACATTCATGTTAGAAAGTTAGTTAGCATTATTCATGCATGTGAACCATTATATATAACCTACCTCACATGTATACTCGGTACATATGTACTGACGCATTTACGCTATGGTAGTTTCTTTCTATTTTACATCATAGGTTCATAGACACGAGTTCCAAATCAGCAGTAGAACTGAGTCCTTATCTTTTGAGGACATGATTTTCGGTATCTGATTGATTAGCTTATTAGTTAGGGTTAGTTGGGGACATATCCTATCAACTCCTTATTCAGTTTCTTTAAACAGTAGAGGCTTTCACACTAGATGTAGACTAGATACAGACTATCATGTTTTAAACTTTAATTTTGTTTTGGGTATTCCATTATCCCTCACAGATGTTATGTTATTCAGTTATGTTCATGGTCAAACCTTATGGCCTTTCAGTGTATATTTCTGCATTATTATGTTATCTTGTGCAGTATACATGTATAGATAACAGTCATGGGTTAGCTCGTGGTCCTTCGAGGTCATAAGCACTGTGTAGCATTCTGGTTCATAAAATTGGGTCATTACAAACATTGTATCAGAGCCTAAGGTTCAATAGAGTCCTAGGAAGTCTGCAAGCCACATCTAGTAGAGTCTTGTACATAGGTGTGTTGCGAGCCACATTTATGTGCAAAAGGCTATGAGATGTTTAAGAACAATTTCCCCTATTTCACTATTCATGTCGTGCTTGTAAGCCTAATCATAAGTCAATATCTCAATCTAATCCACTTTTTCTCTTTTTTTTTCAGAATATGCCTTCTAAGAGAATAAATCAGTCATCCCCTCAGCCCGAAGAACCTTTAGGCGATCATGTTCCTCATACGGATTTTAGGAACGCATTTACCACTATTGCTCAATCATTCACTGCTCATAATGAATGGCTAACCGTCATTCTGGCCAACCCAGTAGCCAACTCAACCGTAGCTAGAATTTGGGACTTCACCTGAATGAATCCTCCAACATTTCTCGGGTCTAAGGTAGATGAAGACCCTCAAGAATTCTTAGATCAAGTTCATAAAGTAACAGATGCCATTATGGTGACTACTGTTGAGAGTGGTGAGCTAGCTGCATACCAGTTGCAGGATATGGCTTATTCTTGGTTCGAACAGTGGAAATGTGAAAGATCAGATAATGCAGTTCCTATAGAGTGGGAGGAGTTTGTCACTGCATTCTTAGACAAATTACTTCACCAAGAGCTTAGAGAAGCCAAGGTGCTAGAGTTCATCAACCCCAGGCAGGGTAATATGACAATGAAAGAGTATACTTTTACATTTAATTAATTAACCAGGTATGCCCCTCATGTGGTTGCAGACAATAGATCCAAGATGAGTAAGTTCGCTTCAGGGGTGAACGGCAACATGGTTAATGAGTGTAGATCTGCCATGCTGAATAGTGACATCACCTTAGCTAGGTTTATGACTCACGCTCAACAGATAGAGGAGCAAAAGATTAAGTAGAGGGAGAAATAAAATAAGAGAGCGAAGATAGGTAGTTTCAACTTTGCTCAGCCTAAGTCAGAAGGAGGAAACCATTCCCAGTTTTTTCCTAATTCATTAGTTCCAGCTCACCCTACTGCCAGTGCTCTAGTTTCTAAGTTTAGAGAGGGTAACAAAGATAGAGCGCCAGGCTCTAAGACCTAGGGCAGTGTTAGTAGTTCCCGCACCTATCCTCTTTTCAAGACTTATGGTAAGCACTATCAATATATTTATAGAGTGGGTAGTGGCATTTGTTTTAGTTGTGGAAATCCATGCCCCAAAGTTAGATAGTCTCCTCAGCCAGGTTCTTAGGGTAAACAGAATCGCTCCTCAGCTCAGTCTAGTCGCCCAAATTAGCAGGGTGCCACTTCCATTGCTACTAAAGAGCAATGCCCAAATCATCTCTACACACTTCAAACTCAATAAGAATAGTAAAATTCTCCTGATGTTGTTACTAGTACATTGTAGATCTTTAATGTGCATGTTTATACTTTGCTAGATCTAGGAGCTTCCTTGTCTTTTGTTACTCTTTATATAGTAGTTGATTTTAGAGTCAGTCTCAAAATTCTAGCAGAACCCTTTTTAGTCTCTACCCGAGTGGGTAAAACCATCATACTCCGGCAGTTATACAAGAACAACTCGATTATGATATTTCAGAAAGTCACATCAACAGATTTAGTTAAGTTAAAGATAACTAATTTTGAAATCTTTCCCGACATGGATTGGCTTCATTCCTGCTATGCCACAATAGACTATAAAAATAGAATAGTTCAGTTTCAGTTCCTAAATGAACCCGTCCTAGAGTGGAAGAGTAGTGTATCCGCTTTCAGTGGTCTACCTATTTCCTACCTTCGAGCAAGGAAATTCATATTAAGGGATGTTTTTATCATCTAGTTCATGTTAGAGATTCTAGTTTCGAGGTTCCTAGTCTTGAATCATCCTAGTAGTGAATGAATATTTAGAAATCTTTTCTACAGATCTTCCAGCAATTCCTCCCAAATGGGAAATAGAGTTCAGTATTGATTTTCTTTATGAAACTCAGCCTATCTCTATTCTGCCATACAAAATGGCACTAGTAAAACTCAAGGCACTAAAAGAATAATTGAAAGATCTCTTAGATAAGTGATTCATTAGACCCATCATTTCCTTGTGGGGGGCACCGGTTTTATTTGTGCGCAAGAAAGATGATTCACTCAGAATGTTAATAGATTACCGTCAACTAAATAAGGTTATGATCAATAACAAGTATCCTCTTCCCAGAATCGATGACTTGTCTAGCCAACTTTAGTGTGCTAGTTATTTCTCTAAGATAGACCTCAAATCCGGCTATCATCAGCTTAGAGTTAGAGAATGTGATATTCCAAAGATTGCTTTCCATACACGATATGGTCTCATCAAAATTTTAGTTATGTTCTTTGAAGACCAATGCCCCAGCAACTTTTATGGACTTGATGAACTTTGTGTTCAAGTAGTACTTGGATATGTTCATCATAGTATTCATAGATGATATTCTGGTCTATTGTTGCACTGAGCACGATCATGCAGACCATCTCCGAATAGTACTCTAGACTCTTAAAAATCATCAGTTATTTGTCAAATTCAGTAAGTGCAAATTTTGGCTAGTATCATTAGTATTCCTTGGGCATATTATTTTTGGTGATGCCACTAGAGTAGATCCTCAAAAGACTGAAGTAATAAGAAACTGGCCTTGCCCTATTTCTCCATCAGGTATCAGGAGTTTCTTGGGTTTGGCTGGCCATTACAGATGGTTTTTTGAAGGATTTTCATCCATTTCAACCCCTATGTAAAGATTGACTTAGAAGAAAGTCAAGTTATAGTGGTCAGATCCTTGTGAGAAGAGTTTTCAGGAATTGAAGACTCTACTTTTCTCTGCTCCAGTTGTATGTCTTCCTGATAGTTCAAAGTGTTTTGTAGTCTATTGTGATGCATCTAAAGTGGGTTTAGGTTGTTTCCTCATGTAGCATGGTAAGTTTATAGCCTACGTCTCTACATAGCTTATACCCTATGAGAATAATTATCCTACTCATGACCTTGAGTTAGCAGCCATAGTATTTGCCTTAAAGATTTGGAGGCATTATCTCTACAAAGTTCATGTAGATGTATTTATAGATCATCAGAGCCTTCAGTATATCTTTTCTCAAAAATATCTCAATCTTCGTCAGAGAAGGTGGTTAAAGCTCTTGAAATATTATAACATGAGTCTCCTCTATCATTTGACTAAGGCCAATGTAGTGGCCGATGCTCTTAGTAGACTCTCTATAGGTAGTGTTTCTCATATTGAGGATAGTAAGAAGAACTTAGTCTAGGAAGTACACCATCTTGCTAAACTAGGCATTCGCTTAGTGGACTCTTCAGAGAGCGGTGTATGTGTTCAGAGTAGTTCAGAATCATCTCTAGTTTCCAAGGTTTAAGAAAAGCAAGATAAGGATCCTAGCCTTGTCAAGCTAAAATAGTAAGTTTAGAATTAGAAAATGGAGGTTTTCTTCCAAGGGTGAGATGGTGTTCTTTGTTGTTGTGGTTGTCTCTGTGTACCAGACTTAGAAGACTTAAGGCAGCGAATCTTTGTAAAAGCGCATGGTGTGCGTTACTCTATTTATCCACGGGCCACTAAGATATACCGTGACTTATGGGAAATCTATTAGTGAAGTGGGATGAAAAGAGATGTTGTAGATTTTATGGCTAAGTGCTCTACATGTCAGCAAGTTAAGATAGAGCATCAGAAACCTAGTGGTCCTATGCAGGAGTTTAGTATTCCTACTTAGAATTGGGAAGTTGTGAACATGGACTTCGTGATGGGGTTTACTCAAACTCATCTTCATCATGATTCAGTCTGGGTAATTGTAGAAATAATGACCAAATCAGCTCTTTTCCTTATAATTCATACCTCTTATTCAGCCAAGGATTATGCCAAGCTCTACATTAAGGAGCTGGTCAGATTGCATGGTGTTCCATTGACTATTATCTTAGAAAGAGGTACCCAGTTCACCTCAAATTTTTGGAAAGCATTCCAAAATGTTCTTGGTACCCAAGTCCATCATAGTACAGCCTTTCATCCTTAGGCAGATGGTCAAGTAGAAAGGACCAAGAAGATTTTATATGATATGCTAAGGGCATGTGTAATTAATTTCAAGGGTAGTTGGGATGACCACTTGCCTTTGATTGAATTTGCATATAATAATAGATATCATTCTTGTATTCAGATGGCTCCATTTAAAGCTCTGTATGGTAGGAGATGTAGATCTCCAATCGGTTTGTTTAAAGTTAGTAAGGCCTCATTCATAGGTCCTAACTTAGTATTCAATGCCTTAGAGAAAGTTCAGTTAATTATACAAAGACTCTGGGATTCTCTGAGCCGACAAAAGTCTAATGCAGGTGTTCGTAGAAAGGTATCGAGTTTGAGATTGGTGACATTGTCTACCTCGATATCTCTTCTATGAAGGGAGTAAATAGATTTGGCAAGAAAGGAAAGCTCTGTCCTTGATATGTTGGTCCCTTCAAGATTCACAATTGATTCGGCAAGGTATCTTATGAGGTCGAATTACCTTCGGATCTTGCCTCAGTTCATCCAGTCTTTCATGTCTCTTTGTTCAAGAATTGCATAGGTGACCCATCAATCGTATTCCCTATTTAGATCATTGATATTGAAAAAAGCCTCCCCTATGAAGAGATTCTAGTCGAAATCTGAGACTATCATACTCGTAGATTAAAGAACTAAAATGTCACTCTAGCTAAAGTTATTTGGCAAAATCAGTCCACCGAGGGAGCTACTTGGAAAGCAGAAGAAGATATACGTACCAAGTATCCTCACCTCTTCCCCGCTAACTCGGATCAAGTTCAAGGAAATGGTTCTCCTTAAGCTTACTCAGTTTTATGATTAGTGTACATCACTAAGTATTTAGTCTCATGCTCGCGTTCCCATGATAAACATCGTATCAAGTACAACCGCATATACAGTCATGCATTCATATATCAGATCAATTATATAGTTATGCATCAGACATGCATTCTCATTGTGAGAAAATATAGTTCTTCAGAACTTTCAGTTATGCATTTATGAATATGTTATGCATGCATCTGATATGCATGTTCAGTATGTTATGTTAAGCTTGTCAGTCATATTTTTCATGAGATCATGTTCCAGTTATTCATGTTCAGCTTGTTTCTCCTCTGATTCATTCTCATTCGAGGAGAAATATTCTCAAGAGGGAGATATTGTAATACCCATGCTTTTCTTAGCTTGAAAATTCTCTCAAGGATGTTAGAAATTTCTTTGAAATAATAATTCATTCTTATACATGTGCTATTTCCATAATTTTAAATTCCTATCACGTGGAAAATTTAATAAGCTTTCCATCGATATATAATTCACCCCAATCCAACACCCGGGTGAAAAGTTAGAGCCTCTTTAGTGAGTCAGTGTTTGAGCTGAGCCTTTAGCGCATCGTGGAGATAGCTCAAATGGAAATTGTCAAATTATAGTGTTCCTCTACGATACTAGCATGTCACGCCAAATATCTAGTTCATAGACAAGGTGGTATCGCGATAGCTCCACGTCGTGCCACCGTGCACTTTCCTATTTGTCAATTTCCTGTGACATGGTGCAATAATGCCGCATTGCAGCAAGGGCCCAATTTAGGAAATTTTACTGAAAATGGTTAATTCCCCTCCCCCCACATATAAGTTTCCAAACACGGGATTTAGCCCTTATTCATTGAAAATAATGATGTTTTTCTCAAATAATCTCAAGAACTCAAGCTAGAGTTTTCAAAGAAGGTCCAATTTGAAGAAGGTTTCACCATCAATCTTCATGAAATCACTAACTACGGTATTCATAGTGTTCATTCATGAACTCCTTTCATCCAAAAAGTTCAAGAATCCCTTTTCTAAACTCAAGTTATAGATTTTCTTCATGTTTTCATGCTTTGTATGTTCTCTTTCATATTGATCAATAAGGAATTGATTTCTATTCCATGATTTGATGATAAATTCCATGTGCGTTAATTAGTATAGATAAAGATTTATGAAATCTCATGGTTAAAACCTTGAATGATAGAATTGGAATTAAAGCAAGATGTTTAATTGTTGTATAATGTGATTTACATGTACTATGCCTATAATATGTTTGATTAAATTCCTAGATGAAGGAAAATTTTCTATCTATCGTGATATCATGAAAATACCCATAAATGTACAAGCTTATGCCAATTAGATGTTTCATGAAATGCTTTAATAAACATATTATGGTGATTATCATGTATTAAAGAATATCAAGTCATGTTAGTTTCCTTCCATCGAGTCTTGGGCTACCTGTACCTGAAATATTAGCAGTGTGCCTATAGCGATGTCATGTTTTTCATGATACTCTAAGTCAAGCTATGAACTCTTTGACTTAAGATAGTCATATGACTGAAGAAAAATCACCATGATCTCAATACTCAGTCAGTTGTCAGATATAAGTAGTATTACGTCAACCACAGAAAATTTAGTAACTCAGTCCATGCTTAGTTCAATTCAGTAAATCATGTTTAGTGTCCATTTAGATGGGAGTAGGAATTTCCATCGTGTGAAACCAAGGATGGGGACTCACCTATTATATGAGGGTGTGATTCTTAGAAGCAATCCTTGCATTCCAAAACATTGTAGCTAGCATAGGTTGAGACACTTAAGCTTATTCATATTTATGATACTTCGAACTATTTTATGTTATTTGAATATTAAATACTTGTACTAGTGACCATTAAACTTGGGATATTGTGGTTAGATTGTACCACTTTCTATATATTTTGGGGAATATTTTTATTTTTACTTCTTCCGATTCTTATTTACTTTTATTATTAAATTTAGGATGGAATAGGCTTACCTATACTAGATGGTGAGTAAGATGCCATCACAGACTATATTTTGGTCATGAATTGGCTTCAGAGCATGAGGCTTATTGATTTTATTAGTACAAGTCAATTCTAGTGGAGTATTCCAAATTAGTGTAGACATATCTATTTTATCTTTGATTGGCTACATGACTTTAGGAGAAATTTTCTTTTTTATTTTGTGTTGTGCATATCTAGCTTAATATGACTCAAAAACTTCTTATTTATACTATCATATATGGTGAGGGCACATTCTTTTTTAGCTAAAGATTTAAAGCGTATTCTTCTAATAGAAGTAGAGAGAAGCATATGCCACATTTGAGAATTATGCTCCAAACTTTGATAGATCATAGGATTTTTTCTACATTCTCAAAGTACGAGTTCTAGCCCAAGTCAATGACATTCCATGGACATGTTGTATCTAAGGATGGGATTATAATAGACTAGATGAAGATTGAGGCTATTCATTATTAGGACATGACTACATCTCCATCTGAGGTTTGTAACTTCATTTGATTTGTCGGTTATTATAGGAGGTTCATCAAGTGTTTTGCTACTATTACAGTACTAATGACCAGATTAACCTGGAAAAAGGTTCCTTTCTAGTGGTCTGAGAAGTGTGAGTCAATAATTTTTTTCTTAATTTAGCTCATATAGTGGCTCTATCTATGTGGGTGAGTGATTCACCATGTATTGTGATTCTTTAGGTATTGGTTCGGTTTATGTGTTGACATAATAGGGTTGAGTTATTTCTTATGTGGCATAGCAGATTAAGATTTAGGAATGTAACTACCAACTCATGATATAGAGTTGGCGATGGTAGTTTTTACATGTAAGATTTGGAAGCATTATCTATATGTTTTTCATTATAAGATCTATACTGATAATCATATTATTCAACATCTTATGACCTAGAGTGAACTTAATTCTACATAGTGCAGATTGATGGGGTTGCTTAAAAATTATGATATCTCAATTCTATATCATCCATACAAGGTGAACATAGTATCAAACGCCCTGAGCCAGAAAGTGATGATTAAGGATAGCTTGTCATCTATCTTAGTTTCTCAAATGCTATTGATGTGGGATATTCAGTCCCAAGCTAACTTAATGGTAAGACTGGATATTTCTTACCCCAGAAGGATTCTTGCTAGTATTGATGAGAGGTTTACCTTGTTTGAGCAGATTCTGAGTCATATGTTTGAAGATATGAGACTTTACATCATTTGCAATAAGTTATGGGGTTATGAGTCAGGGAAGAATATCATAAATTCTAAAGATATTCTATGATATGATGGTCACATTTATGTTTCAAAGATTGGTGATTTGATTTATTTAATTCTGCATAAGGCTTAAAGCTTCATTTATCCTATACACTCTAGTACAACTATGATGTACAGAGATTTGAGTCAGTATTATAAGTGAAGTGGCATGACAAAGATATGCTGAAATTTGTAAATCATTGCCTATGTTGTTAGTAGGTGAAGGTCAAGCATCATATACCTGGTTGTTTGATTCAGATATTGCCAATTCCTAAGTGGAAATAGGAGTGGATCACCTTGGACTTTATTACCGTTTTGCATCACACCTCTCATAGTTTTGATAGTATTTCATTTATTTTGGATCAGTTGATCATGTCAACATATTTTATTCCAATTAAAATTTCCATCAATGCCGAGAGGTTAGCCAGTATCTATATTCGTAAGATAGTTTTCTTCCATGGAGTGCCTATATCTACCATTTCAGGTTAAGGGTTACTGTTTACTTCTAGCTTAAAAAGAGATTCGGGGGGAGGTAGGTAATCAAATAGATCTTAGATTAGTTTTTCACCCTTAGACCTACATGCAAATGAAATAGACTATTCAAATTCTTGAGGATATGCCCTAAGCATATGTTATGATCTTTGGAGGTCAGTAGGAGAAAAACTTATCTTTGGGAGAGTTTGCATACAATAATAGCTACCATTCAAGTATTGGGATGGCACTATTTAAAGATAATTATATAGTAGGCATTGTTGATCTCCTATTGGTTGGTTCAAGACCTCTGATGTTATATCCCGGGATACTCACTTGGTTTAGGAGTCATTGGATAAAAGCGCGTGACTCAGGAAAGGTTGAGGAAAGCTTAGAGTAGGAAAAATGAATCTACAAATCCTATACTTTCTACCTTGAGATTTAGAGTTAAAGATGAGGTATTCCTTTAATTATTACCTCTAAATAGTGTGATAAGATTTGGGAGGAAAGGCAAGCTCAACCCCAGATATATTAGACCATTTGAGATGTTTTATACAGTTGGAGAAGTGGCTTATGAATTATCCTTTCCCCTAAATTTATTATTGTTCATCCAGATTTCCATGTTTTTACGTCATTGTGGTACATTCCTAATGAGTCTCATGTGCTTTGGTGGGATTCAGTGTAGTTAAATAAGAGATTAACCTTCATAGAGGAGCGCGTATTTATATTCGCCAGGGTTATTAGGTGGTAGCACTATAATGAGATTCCAGTAGTTAACGTTTAGTGGAGACACCTCCTAATAGCGGAGGATACTTGGAGATTGGGTGTGAGATATAGGCCCAATATCATTTCCTATTTGAGACTTTAGGTAAATCCTTACTTTTTACTTTTGCAAATGAAAGTTCTTTTGGTAGTGGATATTGTGATGACCCTCTAGCTTATTTTCTACATTTCTTGTTATTTTTACCATTTAGAGCTTCCATATAACTTTTCCAAGTCACTTATGACTTTTTGTAACTGACAGTTCAGTTATCGGGCAGTTCATTTAGTTCTTAGAGACAATTCCATATTTTGAAGTCTTTGCTAGTAAAACGTTAATATTATGGAAGGGCGACCTTTTGTTGTTATCCTATGTTTTGTGGACTCATTCTGAGCTACTGGTTAAAAATTGATAAAAATGGCCCACGGGTATAGGTCCAAAATTTCATCAAAATATACTTGGATAGAAATTTGACTATACCATTTAAAACTTGATAGGGTAGCATAGCTTGTTTGAGTTTAGTAGATTCCAAATGAATCCCAAAGTAAAACCGTAGAAATGGACTTGGAAACTTTGTGAACTTTGAGCTCACTATCCTATTAATGACTAATCATACGAGTCATATGGTGCGGGTATGGGTTAAGTGACCCTAGTTATTTGGTGTATAGAGGGCGGTGGTTTGGTTTTTGGTCTTGGGGGTACAAGTCATTAGGTTTGGTGATGAGTTATTAGGACCATCCTTAACCAAATTACAAACATAGTTATTTGACTTGGCTCTGAGTACAAGTGGCGCATTAAGAGCAGCGAGGATAGGTTATGAGTGGTAGGGGATGAGTCATACATTATCTAGTGTACAATCCCTTGGGTTCTATTTTTATACGACTAGACCATATGATTCGTATGTTCAAGTAACGAGTGGTTTCATATAGTCATATGATGGACAATGTATGGGTGTCCAACTCATTATCCTAGTGATGACTCAAGGGTGCGAGTCTTATGGTGTGCTAAAGAGTGGACGGGTCAACTCGTAACTAGGGACTATTTTTTACAGCTTTAAACTGAGGCCATTTAGATATTTCCCACCTAAAATATCAAGCCCCATGTCCCTATAACACTTTTTGGTCACTCACTTCACGCTTTACAAAATTAAATGTCCTCTTTACTCTCACAAAATCCTCTAAAGAAAAATTGGTTAGGGCTTCTCAAAAGTGGTCATCTAAGGGCTTAAGGATCAATTTCTCTCTGCGAATCTTTGTTATTCAGGCATGTTACTCCTCCTTTGTTTTTTTTTTACTAAAGGCATATGTTTTAATGTATTATTATGGTATTATTATGCTTTTAAAATAAAGGTTGGGGGTTTTCGTAGTTCATTGATGGATATTGTTTCTCATGGTTTAATTATGGTTTTCCTTATTTTATTTATGGTTTTGCACATGTGGGTGAATGGGAATTGTGAATTAATTGAAGGGTCATAGTTGAGCCCCAAATTTGATGATTTTGGTTTTGATAATGGGATGCCCTCAACCTGTTTGTGAAATTGCCATTGAGAATGATATTATCATCATTTTAAGATTGTGTTTTGAACAGATTCTTTTGTACAACCTTGTTAATAACAAATGAAGGTATTATAAAGGCTTTGACAGTAAAAAATTTAATTGGATTGAAAACCTTGTGGGTTACAGGAGATTCCCCCAAGTTATTTTAGCGATGGAGTCTATGGGGTACATTATAATCCCATAAGGGTGGGATAATGACATTGCTTGCAATCTATAGTTGGTATGATGATACCTCTTTATAATACCTTAAAAATCAACTCCTATTTATGTGTAAAAGATTTAATTAGGCAATAATGGAAGGTTGTGATATCTAGCCATGAAGGTGTGAGTTTGATGGATGGACACTGGAAACTCGTGTTAGGCGATGTAAGATTTGGTCTAGGTGACATGTGTGAATGATGTTACACTTTTATTTTAGCGGTTGTACTAGTTATCCTAGATTTTTCCCTAGTTCGTGTAGCTAACATGCTCTAGGCCCTTTCAGTAGGGGGAGCTGAACCCATTTAGCCCATGGGTGGATTTTATGACGGTCATACTTCTCAACCCAAGTTAGGTTTTAAATGTATGACAAACCTTGTTCCCTATCCCGACATGATAAATATATATATATATACACATATTACTGAATTATTTGATTTGATTTTGAATGATGGCATTTTGTTATCTTTATCTCTGAGTACATGCTAGCGTTTACTCTGCTAACCATATTTGGGTGTTGTATCCCCATGTAATGTAGGAACTAACCATACTACTATTCCTCCTACATAGTGAGTTGGATACAGGGACAATTTTGAGTCAGATTGAAGTGGTAAGCTTCTATACACCTAAAGACTCCATTTCACGCTATGGACTTCTTTTCCTTATTGTTATTTCTTTAGTTTTGGTTTTGTATATGGTTGGGGGCATGTCCCAATCGGATATTCTTTGATTTTGGTTAGAGGCTTTGTATGATTACTATAGGCATGGGCGATAATTATATTAGTGTTAGCATTGACATTAGGATTGGAAATACATGATTAATTGGTTGTGGTTTTTGACTTTGGTTTTAAGCTCTTTCATTAGGGTCACTTGGCTGACTACATCAATTTTTACCTAGACCCCTACATACCTCTTCAGTTCATTATTCTTCCTATCTAAATAAATCAAAACAACTTGTGTTTAAACATAACTATTTTTTATTACCTCCCAATAGCGCTTGATTTAATGTTGCGACACGATTAGGTTATCTTGACTACTCAGACTTCATCAAGATACCATGCTGCTACATCTTTATCATCTTCATAAAACACATCTATGATTGAGAAGACACTCATCTCCTTTTGTTGTGTCATGGATGAATTCATTTTGGATCTTGCTTCTTTGTCATTAAACCTGAACTATAGCTTATGCATCTCCATATTCACTACCACTCTCACAGTCGTAGGGAATGGTCTACCCAAA
This sequence comes from Capsicum annuum, assembly GCF_002878395.1. Classification (NCBI taxonomy): domain Eukaryota; kingdom Viridiplantae; phylum Streptophyta; class Magnoliopsida; order Solanales; family Solanaceae; genus Capsicum; species Capsicum annuum. The sequence goes on from NW_025872514.1 coordinate 64,584, forward strand.
ATGAGGGGTACTTCAAAGTCCACCTAACAGTCTAGGACTGGAAAATCAGCAGGAAGTATAAAGTCAGCCACCATTACCAATACATTATGTAATATTCCTACTGCCTACTTTATAGACCTATCCGCCTTCACCAACTGCATTTTTGTCGAGGTAGGATCCCCCAAACCCAGCTTTTTATAAACGGCTAGCGAAATCAGATTTATGCTTTCCCCCAGATAACATAGGGCCTTAGAAAAATTAAGAGATTCAATTGTATATGTAATAGTGGATGCTCCTGGGTCTGCCTTCTTCTGCACCAAGGACCTCATAGAAATAACACTACAATGATGGAGATTATTCTCCGGTTCATTTATCCCTGCTCTTTTATTCATCACAAGGTTCTTCATGAATTTAGCAGACCCTAGCATTTGCTCGAGTGCCTCTAGCAAAGGCACATTTATTGTTAAAAGCTTCAACATTGCCATGAATTTACTAAAGTTTATACCATTAACATTCTTCTTCAATATTTGAGGAAAGGGGGGTGGTGTTCTTGGGAGAGTTTTTACCATTACTTGTTTTTCCATCTGTTTCCCTTTTTCCAACTCATTAACCAGTTGATGATTAGAAGAGATATCAATGCCATCCAGCTTCTTAGACCCCACTAGATTATCTTTTTCAAGCATACAATCTACTTTAATCATATCTCAAACTCTACCTTTTCCCACAGAAGGGATAGGCAATAGCTTACCACTTCTAGTGGTAATCATCACACATGAGCCATCATTATATGAATTATAAACCGTATTAGTAGGTAGCGTTCCACTTTTTCTTTGTTTCAATATTATGGAAAGTTGGTTCATTTGTTTTTCTAGCTGTTTTATTAAAGTGGAGTGCGAGTTTAACAACTCTTCATAGAGGACAGATAGATCTTCATAGTACTCAGCCCAGAGTTGGTAGCCTCCACTCTCTTTAAAAATTTACCCATCATGTCCTACATGGATATCTTTTCAAAACGTATTGTAGGAGCCTCACGATTTAAAGAAGGGACATATAACCTGCTCCTATCATTATTGCTACTCCAATTTCCTTGCTCGTGATTCTTATATCCAGCCTTGTCATAATAAGTCCAAGCATGATTTCCTTGGCTATTTTTTTGGAAACTCCCCTGATGATTTACATAGTTTACCTCTTCTTCTGAGTCGTTCTCCACTTTGAGTTCCAATCCCATAGCCTTTAGTTTCTCAGTTTTACATGATAGTAAATGCTTGTTTAGCAACTCTATCTGCATTTTTAGGTGAGCCATGTCTTGATCACACTCATCGTCTCTTCTGCGTTGTTGTTCCCTACTGGAAGGTTGAAAGAACCTTTCTAGGAAATCTCTTTTCAACTACCTCCAGTTAGTTATAGAATCGGGTATCAACTCATTAAGTCACAATGTTGCTTCCCCAGACAGAGACAACAACAACAATATTTAATGCATAGAATTCTGACCCACTCTTAGGTTATCAAAAGATTTACAAATGGTGACAAATTGAACCAGATTCAAGATCGGATCATCACAGGAAGGCCACCAAACATCCTTTTTAGATGAAGAAGTTGAATCATTGTACTTGTTATGTTGAATTTTGCCCTAGATGCTAATGGTGGAGGAATAATTGCACCCGTTATACCTTCTCAATCCATTCTACAATCATCATCATTGAGGTCATACTAGACTAGCTGGTGATCTTGCCTTCCTCGAAACAGATAGTTCCTATTTGCATTACAATGTACTGGTGCAGATATTTGCTCTGCATGCCTTGGGTTACAAGGGTTTAGTAACTTTTTGTCTCCCAAGTCTTCATCCTCAGGATTTAGATGTCGTATTTGTTGACTATTATTCTATATATTTACCTGAGATCTGCCTAAGGTTGCTGCTAACTTGTCAGCTTCCTGCTGGTCTGTTATTCTGCCGATTAGTTACGGGTCTAGATTAAATGGTAACAATTTTTCTCCAGAACTTATGCTTGTTGGCATACAACACTAAATTCCTACATCAAAAAAACAACAACAAATAAATGCAAAACTAGGAAACTTGACTAACCGTTAATTACTACACACAAACTTAATTTAGAACCATATTCCTCAGCAACGGTGCCATTTTTGATAATGCTAAAAATACACCTCTTTTATGAGAATGTAAGCAATCATTGTCAATATATAACCCAACTAGGTTGGGGTCAAATCCCACAGGTAATATGGTCTAAATTTGAGTTATTTGTAGGTATTTCAATTGATAGTTAGAAATTTCCTATGAATGGGGGTTTTGGAAAGGTAGCAAATAATTACTTCTTAATTTAGTGTTTGAAGTCATTATGTAAGGAAAAGTAGATTTATGTTCACTATGAGTGTTTGGATTTGACAAACGCTAGTAAAGGTTCAAGATTCTAGTGGTAGGTAGGAACAACAGACTTTCCTTGTCGAAGTTACGTCTAAATGTTTCTCAACCTATTTAGACATTTAATCACCTAATTCTTTTGATCTTAGGGAATTTATATTTCATAAACGGATATCATCTCAAGTTAATTAATCTTGTTACAACATTTATTATAAAATGGAATTTTGATGCTTCTAAGTCCCTGCTGATAATTCTCTTCTTAGTAGGGTTGATTTCTTATCTCAAGCAAATCACTAGTAAGCAAGGCCTATTGTTTGCAACCAATAGTCAGACTATAAAATATTGGAATTAACAAGAAGTTTCTAGCACCGTTAGAATCTCGAACACTTAGTTACGTTACAAACCCAAATGCATAGATCCCACAACTTGTGTTAAGGGAATTTAGCTACTCATAATATAATAAGCAAGACAAAAGTCAAATTCATAATTTGATAGATGAACTTATAACAACATGAATAGCAACAAGTATTTCTCAGATTTTGATCACATTAGATAATCCCAAAAAAAAGTAATAATAATTTGTCAAAAAGTAAACTGTAATGTTGCAGAGAAGACTAGGCAAAAAACTTGAAGAAAATGTGAAGTTCCAAATCCTTAGGAAAAATATAAATTATGCCTTAAAGACTTTAACCTAATTATGGATACAAATCACAGATTACATATCTTTTCTCTCACAGGTAACGACGAAGTGTCATGCCTCATGAAGAGTCTAGTGACTTATCAGAAATGTCGTCAACTTTTTATCCTTGTTTGATGATTTCTGCCTTAGGCTAACGATGAAACTCTTATGGATTATGAGGAGTCTGACGACTTATCAGAATTATCATCAGGTCCTCTTCCACTTTCATGATTTATTTCTTGGGATGATGATATTCCTAATGGCTTATTAGACACCTAACGGCTTATTAGGGAATATCATCACACTTCTTCTCCAACGACCTCACACTGTCTACAGCTGAGCATAGATTCTTCTAACTTACCATAATGTTGATGAGTTAGCAGAATTGTTGTCACTTCTTTACTTCAAGTCCCATTCCCTACCTAAGCCTAATGACAATCCTGATGGCTTATCAGAGGTCATCATTACTTTCCCCAGCTGAATCTCATTCTCTATCTAGGGTTGACTGCAACTCTTATAGCTTATCACAAGGTTGACGACTTATCATATAAGACTTCATCTATACTTCCCTCTCTACTTTCTCATAAATCAACTATTTTACATCCATTATTACTGGTTCTCTTGTATCTTGACTTTTACTGCAATGTCAAAGAGAAAACAATCAAAAATGACAAAAGTTTCTTAAGACTTTGCAATTATTATTATTTAAAAGCATCAAATATGTTAGGATCTGCTCACACATCATTTAGTACCAAGTTTAAAAATGGAATCTTTAACATAAGGCTTATACTAAGTTGTAACTGAAATTTGGACATGAAAACGTAAAAGCTTAAGGAGAACTATTACCTTGAGCTTGATCTGAGTCAGCGGAGAAGCGGTAAGGGTACTTGGTATGCATGTATGCTTCTGCTTCCCAAGTATCTCCCTCAACGAACTGATTTTGCCAATGAACTTTAACTAGAGAGACTTCTTTGTTCCTCAATCTACAAGTCTGTTAGACTAGATTTTCAACTAGAATCTCCTCGTAAGAGAGGCCATTCTAAACCTCCATGCTCTAAAGGAAAAACATAAAAACTCCTTACAATGGACTACATCTTCTAGGATCCTTTTCAACTTAACTAGTCACATTGCTAAAGATGGGAAAGGTATTGGTTATCAAGAAGGAACCCATGTTTATGGGTCTCAAGTGAATATTTCTTATGATTCTAAGAACAAGGTCCACAAGCCTCTATGCATTTATTGTGGAGAAGATGGACACCCGGAAGAAGATTTTCAAAGCCAGATGTGAGCAAGAATGACAAATGTTAGACATGCACACTAGTGGAGCACCTATCATAAAAATGTAAGACATTGGAATAACATGGAGAATCTCACACTACCTAGATGGACAAAGTCGGATTTAATCACACCTCTATGCTCCTACTGGGAACTCAAACTTAAATGTGTTCTCAAGTCTAACTAATGATTGAAAGTACAGGAGAGATAAAGGGTTTTCATTTGGAAAAATCTTTTAATTCTGTAATTGATCAAGGTTACGAATGAAAGGCCTGATCAAATTCTCATTCCTAAGACACTTCAACGTGAAGATATCTTATGTGATTAGTATTACTATCCTAAGGATGAACTTAAAGATGTGAAATAAGCTGGCAAGTTCAAACTAAAGAAAAAGGAACTCTGGACATTTTAAGATTAATCAGCATCTTCTCTTATAACTGGCTATGTTTAGTGTGTATGTATCCTTAGTAAACCAAGTGCATGTTGGTCTAACTAATTACTATACCTTTGCAGGTATAAACCTATGGAAACAGCTTCAAAAGTGGATAGATGTGACAAGTACAAAGTTGAAGATTCACCTAAACTATAGAGGGAATGGGTCCTAAATAATAGTTTAGTATCTTGTATGTGATTATTTTATCTGTTTTGTAAAGAAAAAGCTTCGCACTCCCTGTCCTTTTGTCAGAACAATCCCTATTCTAAAAGTAAAGGTGAATCTCCTACGACCTGATATTGATCATATCTTGTTCCCCCAGAAAATCCTTACTTGTGCTCGCTATTCCTTAAATCTTGTTGCACCCACTACTTCTCTTATCAAAAAAGAACATCCAAATTCTAAATAGCCCTTCTAAGAAGAAGACCTTCATGATGGCTATAGCTCTCCCATTTTCATGTCATTCAAAGGATTCTGAGAGTAGCATTATGAAAAATCCCTTCATAAACTGTCCTAAAAAACATCCTTATTCTTTTTCTCTTCCAAAGCCTAATACCTTCATCACTCAATCTACTAATGAACAACCATCCTTTAATCATCAAACTGGCCTAATGATGTTGTGATATATTTAACCTGGCTTACTAAAAATCTCATCTTATTATTAAATATCCTGGGAACGAGCTTAGTTGATCACAAGAAAACGGATGTCAGTAAAAATCTAAAAATTTTTTGAAAATAGTCTAGGAGTTTTACTGAAAAGCAGTTGACTCTTGAGGGACCTAGTCAAAAGAAGAGAAAAGTAGTTGAAATAGAATTTGCGATCACTTATAGTAGAAGAAATAACACAGAAAAAATTGTGGTTGTATCCAAGGAAGGAAGAAATAGCTTTTTGAAAAATCAAAAGGTGCTAACTAAAAGGATTTTTTATTCAAATATGCTAACAAAACCTGGTATGGTTGAATTAGTTGATCTGGTTAAACATCAAGGTGAGATGCATTTCATGGAAGGACCTATTCCCACTTTTTTTGATGACTTAGTGAATTTTATTTAACTTTAGAATTCTCAAAATATGGGATGAATTTTACTGCATAGGTCTAATTAAAAAAATTAAGATGAACAAGGAACCACTGGAAGGATTTTGAAGTTACTATATATGAGGTGAGAACTATATCCAAGTAGCTATATTCAATAGAATTCTTAGAAAATATATCAAATATCAAATAAAAATCTATAGCTACTGTGAATAGAAACCATTCAAGAGATTAAATTGGTCTTTGACTTTGTAAACAAGGTGATTCTGCCTGAATCACAAAAGAAAAGCATTGCCTCATCTACTAATTTATTTGGAATGGAATCCCTTAGTAGCTTTGATGATATTAATCTAGCTACACTACTTATAGAACACATTCATAAAGTGGTTCTTGAAAAAATTGAAAGCGTGGCATACCTTATGGATTTTGGCTGAACAAAGTAAGGATTCTCTATGATTTTGGAATGTAAGGATCCGTTGTGCAAATGCTTGACAATAAAACACTATTCAAGACTGAATGTGTCAAACCATATAGCATTAATTAAACAAAACTCAATAAGGAAATAGAGGAACTAAAGGGTAATTTAGCTGCCAAGGATGAAGAAATCATCAAGATCAAGGAGTCAATTCAACATCTCTCAAAAAAAAGCCAATGCAATAATGAAATTATTAGAACTGAGAATGCTGAAATGAAGAAGAGGGTGTCAATCTTAAATAATAAGTTCCTTAGGTCAAATGTAGAGATAAGGAATCTCAACAATAACCTAAACCTACTCCTTCAAACTCATCTTTCTAATCCTTCACTTATTAATTCATCCCGATTCCTGTGGCTTTTTTCCAAGAACATTTAAATTATGCATTACTATGGTACTGATCCTCCACTTATAAATGAATCTTTTCTTTGTGTGTTACATTTATTCTCTTTAAATTGCAAAGATATTCTTCGTGTTAGTTTTTCCCCGGTGTCCATGAGTTAACTAACTTGTGCTTAATTTTCTCTTAGTTTACTATTATCATTTTTCTATGATTCCAAAGGAGGAATACTAAGTTTATGCAGTAGGGACCAGGTACCAGGCGATTAAGTTGTAGATTTGAATGACGTGCTGATAAAGGGATAAAAAAGGGAAAACACCTTGGTAGAGGGAAGAAAATGATGTTCTAAATGAATGATAGGTGGAATCAAAAAAGAGTTTTTGATAAAAATGACAACAAAGGACTAGGTCCCTATGTTGCATATTGGAGGAAGCATGATGATAAGAGCAATATTCATCTTCAGGTGGTAATCACACTAATTAAATATAATGAATAAGCACTGATGCTCTAAAAATTGTATGGTTGGTCTGTCATGATCAAAAAAGGGAAAATTTCTATATGTAGTTTTTATAATGAGCAGCTAACTAAAGGGTTCAGTTCCCTGGATTTGCAAGGTATAGTATATCTAGCAGACGTTGTTGTAGGTGTTATTTTGTATAGATTAGGACAGCTAGTCCAATGATCTTTAAGCCTTAATCATCACTCAGCTATAGAAGGAAAGAGATTCCTCTTCATTAAATAGTTTTTTTTTAAATCTAAGGAGTAAGGTGACGCAACAAAAACTCCATTTATAGATTTCCCAAGCCTTGCTCATGTTCTAAAATTTGTAGTATGCTTAAATAGTGAGTGTTCTTGACCGTTGATTTATAAAAAACTACCCATTCTATAAAAGTAGTGATTTTATTTATTGAGAGAAGTGCTTAGGTAGAGTTGCCAATGATTTGATACAGATTAAAGTTAATATGTTGAGAGGGTGCTTGGTAGAATTACCAAGACGAGCTTGTAGTATTGTTTCTACTAGCAAAAAGAGACTAGAGGTAGGCTAAAATCTAGACTATAATTTTGAGATTGATTATAGTGGATTACTTTACTGCTTTTGAGGGAAATACTTGGTTTTTATTTTACTGGGTTTCACATAAAAATCTTTGGTTTGTACTCTTCTAGCACAATTCTCAGTTATCATGCATGCTATTGTTTGATCACTTATCATTTTCTTTAAGAGACTTGGTCACTTATTTTGTAGTGCAACCCCCAAAGGTTCTAATAGGAACCTAGCTTATCTCTATCCCTCATTATCAGATGGCACCTACAGAGTTACGAGAATTGAATGTCAATATCAAGAGTTGTTTGAAAAGGATTTTATTCAACCTTGTGTTTAACCTTTGGGTGCCCCTAATTTTTTGTAAAGTTAAAGTGTGGTACTAAGTTAATGTGCTTAGAGTACTGTTAGTCGAATAAGGTATCTATTCAAAACAAGTATCTTTTTCCTAGGATAAGTGATCTGTTCAACCAATAATAAAGAGTTCCAGTGTCTCAAATATTGATTTTAGGTTAGGCTATGATCAACTCAAGGTTTGTGTAATGGATATCCAAAAGTCTGCTTCTTAAAGTTGTTATATACATTACGAGTTTTTAGTTATATTTTTTGGTTTGGCCAATGTCCAACCTCCATATGAGTCAGATGAATGGGATATTTAATCCTTTTTGGATTATTTTGCTATCATTTTTATTATTGTCAATCTGGTTTACCCTAAAAGTAAAAAGAAGAATAAAGCTTACATATGTACAATGTTGGGGTTGCATAAGGAGATTCAACTTCTTACTAAGAATTTAATGTATGAATTCTTCTTATCTTTGGTGTTCTTTTGGGGATATATTATGTATATGTAAGGGGTTATGGTAGACCTACAAGAGGTTGAAATTTTTAAAGATTTTGCTCGACCACAAATATTATAGATGTTTGTAGTTTTATTGGGTAGGTACTATCATTAGTTTGTCAAAGGGTTTCTTCTGTTCCGTCATATATGACTTCCCTAACTCAGAAGGATTTACAATTTATGTGGGATGATTAGTGTGAGGACTGTTTCCAAAAACTCATAACGTTTTTATGTTATATATTATGTTGCTTCATGATCGAGTTTAGGAGTTTTTTGTTACAAAGATAGAATGTGATTGCTTATACTTTAAGATAGCAAAAGTGCTATGAGAAGAACTATCCCACTCATGATTTTATGTTGGCTGCATGGTCTTTGCTTTGATTATTCGGAGAAATTACCTCTACGGGGTAAAGTTTGAAGTCTTCATAGACCACTGTAGGTTATAATGTGTGTTTAACTAAAGAGAAGTAAATTTAAGACATGGAATATGGATGTAATTGATAAATGACTATGATATCATAGTCATAACTCATTAGGTCATTGCTAATGTTATGGAAGGCACACTGACATAGAACCAAGAAAGCATGGAAAGTTTTGCGTTGTTGGAGTTGTTGAGGAACCCTTTGTCTAAATAGTTACAAAATCTATCTAATGGTTTTATGAGATTGTAGGTTAATAGTGATGGGGAGTGCTAGCCCATATGGAGGCTAAGTCTAATTTCTTTTAAAGACTTAGAGTTGGCAGTTTGAAGACAAGAAGTTTATCAATATTAAAGTAGAGGTGTTGCAATGTGAGGCCAAGGAGGACAATCTTAATGAAGAAAAAGTGTTATAGATTTAGGGGTGCATGTGTGATCCTTGTGTGTTATATATAATTCTTAATATTTTTATGGAACCTCACAATTCTAAATACAATATATATCTGAGTGTAACCAAAATGTATAGAGACGTTATACAAAATTATTGGTGGTGAAGAATGAAGTGCGACATTATAAATTTTGTGACCAAGTATTAGAATTACAAAGAGATCAAGAATTAATATTAGAAACCTAGTGGCAATTTTTAGATAATGACCATTACAGAGTGGAACTGGGAAAGAATAACCATAGATTTTATTATGGGTATTCCTAAAACTTTGAGAAACTGTTAATCCATATGGGAGATAATTGATCGATTGACAAAGTCGCCTCATATTTATTTTGGTTAGAATAGATTATAATGCAACTAAATTAGAGAACATTTATGTGAATAAGATTGTAAAAATACGTGGGGTACTTGTTTCTATTGGGCCAAATAGGGGCACTCAGTTTACCTCTAACTTATGGGAATATTTCCAGTCAAATTTGAGTCCTAGGCTGGACCTGAGTATAACTTTTTATTTGTAGACAGATGGGCAGTGGGAATGGACAAAACATGTACTTGAGACATGCTTTATGATGTTCTGCTGTACTTTAGAGATTAATAGGACCAATATTTACCTATGTGTGAATTTTTCTATACCAGTAGCTACTACTCCCATGTTGACATGTTTTTTTTAAGCCTCATATGGTAAAAGATAAAGGTCACCAAATAGATGATTTGATGCATTTAAGGTTAGGTCTTAAGTCATTGATATTCTAAAGTAGGTTATGAAATAGGTATGTTTCATCTAGGAAAATATTGTAGAAGCTATGATCTAACATAAAGAATATGCAGATAATAAGGTAAGTGATGTAAAAGTTGAGAAAAGTAAGAAAGTGTTATTGAAAGTGTAACCCATGAAGGGCATGATGTGTTTTAGCAAATGGGGCAAGTTAAGTATAAGGTATATCAGACACGTTGAGATTTTGAATAATGTAGGGTCAGTGGCTTATTAGAAAGCTTTGCAACCTAGCTTGTCTAGGTTTGATCCAGTATTCCATGTGTCAATGCTTAAGATGTACCATGATTATAGGAATTATATCATTTTAAGGGCCTTCGAATTGTTCAACAAAAAGCTTTATTATGAAGAGGAACCAATTGATTTGTGGATATGGATGTGAGAAAGTAGAGAACTAGGGTTAGTTTACTCATGAAATCTTAATAAAGGAATTATCTAGTTTATAAAGCAACTTAGAAGATAAAAGATGATATGTGCAACAGATCCCTATACTTGTTGATTGACTGAAGTAATTAATCTTGCTATTTGTTGAACCATTTTGGGATAGTTGTCATTTTGGGATGAACAAGGGGTAAATTTGCAACTTAAGTAACCACCCAAATCATTGTTACTCTAAAAGAGTGAGTAGAACCTTCACTTAATCAACCTTCAGACTACAAATTTATAAAATTAGGATTGACCTCGTTTTAGGTAAATTTTACAAACTGATGCTCTAGCAAAATCTAGTAGTGATTCATAAACTTGTTGGTATTTTTGTTTTATTTTTTTATTAGAGAATAAGTTTAGAATGTAATATCAATTTTCATTTCTTAAATTAGATTAATAGAAAACTGGTTAAAGTGATTACCGTGACAGGGTTAGATAACGGAATCAAATTTCAAGAGATGTGTTGAGAAATGGCCTGATCTTTGATGAGGTCCCGATTTACAACCTCAGGACAACAACAAAAACAAAAAGTGCTACTAAAAAGGCATCCCCACTTTTCCTATGAGCCAATGTAATGGTAGATTCATCGCTGCAATGGTACCATTATTGTTTAAATTGTCCAAACGTAGTTCGATTTTTGAATCCCAAAAAGTAATTTTTCATTCCCATATTTCTGAAAAACATTGAAGAGCTTAGAATGAAGCAATATTCAAACTACTTTAGGAGTTTTTATCTTTGGAGAAAAGGTTCTTATGTTCTAAACTTGAATTATTTTATTAAATTCCTAGAAATTTCTAGGAATTTA